>NW_024104862.1:16991-162617 GCF_003945595.2 Pipra filicauda | reverse complement strand
GTCTCTAGCACTTTAACCACGCTTTCACTCTGACAGTTATTACTGCCGCAATAAATTCTTCAGTAAAACAAATAGGTTCTCTGAAAATGTATTAGCCCTGGCACACTATTTTACTTAATATAACTGCAAGTCTTAAACAGGTAACTACCGTAGTAAATAGGCCAATATATTTATAAAGAATCATATGTGTGTGTGTGTGTGCATTTACAGTAAGTTACCTAAATTTCCCTTCAGATCAGGTTGCACAGTATTTATTACACCTTCAGGTTATACTTTTAAAATTCGCAAAGTAACTGACAGCAGCAAAGGCTTTAAAAATCTATTTTATATAATGCTGTAAGAATTCTCGCACAGTTTTCAAAATTGCCTGGATGAGTTTGCATCCTAAATCCTTATACTGACCCCTAGATTCTTTGGTACTGTTGAAAAACTGTACTTGTTGTACTCATACTTAATATTAATTGCTGCTTATAGTCTAGAAATCTCAGTGCTGTTGTCATTTTCTTACAGGATGCTTAATAACAATTAGCAATAGGTTCTGTCTGCGTTGGGCAAGGAGAGTGATGGTGTCCAAAATTCTCCAGTGGAGTCCACAGGCAGCAACAATTCACTCACTCTCTCTTTCCTCTAGGCCATCTGTCTTAGGAGTGTTAGTCCCAAAGGAAATTTTCACAGATTTTGAATTTTGAATTCTCATCATCAGTATTTCATGGCTTAATCAAAATGGCTTCTAATTAAATCTGCAAGCATTTGTCCATTGCCATCAATAATAACAGGCAATATGAGAAAAGTGTTATTGTGTTATTGATACTCTTCTATGTTGTTTGGTTTCACTTTTCTCTCCATGTGCATTCATTTGCAATTTTCATCAGACATGGGGAATAGATTAATATTAAAGCTAATTTATTAGCAGCTATCCCAATTTTTCTCCACTTACCCTGCAGTCAGAGAGAAACTGTCTGCATAGAGAACCCTTCAGTACTCCTTTCTACATCCAGAGACTTTGTGTCACTTAGGGGAGATGTCTTGAGACATCTATCCTTCAAGATTAAATGCATCCCTTCTGAGTGGCAGTTGCCACAATTGAAGTAAGCATTTACTGCTAGTGCTCAGCCATGCAGCTAACTGCTCAGTAGCTGGCTGTGGCCTCTCAAGGTGTAGGACATTCATTGGGGAACACTGGTAATTTTGTTTCACCCTGCAGGCATGCAGTTTCTGGCTACATTGTGAGGAAATATCGTCGAGTCCATGCTGAGATTGCTGTGCCTGCTGCTCAGAGCTCTCATGAAATGAACTGAAAGGATAAGAGCTCTCTTGACCTTTAAAGTCCACTTATTTAGGGTGATGGATCTCCCAGACATTTAAAAAAAAATAAATCCCAAGCCCATTAGAAAACAACTGAGGATTGGCTGAATAGAGTGATCAAAATTCCATCTGCTAGAATAAAGAGAAAATCTACGTTTTAGAAAAAGTTGGCAATTACAGTTTATTTCCACAACTTCATCAATAAAGAGTCCTGAGAGTCTCCTATCTCTTCCCATTCTATTTCTGCCACAACACAAAGTTGTATTATTTTCATTTCTTTTATCTTCTTTCATTTTTTTTTTTCAAAACCAGCCTGTCTTCCTTCTTACCAGTTATGAAATAAGCCAAAACATTGGCTTGTGTAGTGTAAGCAAGCAAAATTATGCAGAAAAAACCAGATTCAGTCAAGCTCAGATATCATTCCTGAGACAATCTTTATGACCAGAAATAAAAGACAAACACCATCAGGAGGGAAAAGGAAGAAAAAGTTAACAAAACTGTCAGTGTCTATGGTTCGATCCATGTTGGCTAGATAGTTTTCTAAAACCACAGGTACTTTCCTAAACATTGTGTCTCTCCATCTCAAAGAGAATTTTTCCTTTCCTCCACACCCCATGTCTGCTCCAGGAGAGGGAAGATCCACCTTCCATGCAGTTAATTCCTTATTCACTAAAGTAGAATGTTTTAGCTAGTATACCATTTTGCTACACACCAACAATCATGTGAATATGGTGTCTGAGTTACTGAGGTATTTTCTGGTTTAACCACGTTTGCATCTGTGCCCTGACTCAAACCCTGAACTGGTTTGTGGAAGGTTTTGAAGGAGTTGTGACTGTTAGAAGTTCTACAAGAATACAACTCCACTCTGGTCAGATGTCTTGTTGCTCTTTGAGTTTCACAACAAGGAACAAAAGTGATATGGCCCTAAAGAAAAAATAAACAGCAGACCTTCTTTTAATATTTATCAAACAGAAGAAAACAACATCTGACACAATGGCATGGAAAGGTTCGTAACACTGTTCTATTTCATTTTTCTAACAGCAGAATTTTCAGTTACTGTTTTTCACATCTGGAAGTTCATTTGGATTTAACAAGGTGGAATTCAGCTCTTTGAGTCTTGGCATAGGATAATACAGGTCTGAACAGAACCACAAAATACTTTGCCCCCTTTTATGTTCATGTAAATAACGTTGTTTCTGATAGCCCATAACACTTACACTGCCATGTATGCCCTAGACAGAAAAGATGGGAGGCACAATGGAAACTCCTGATAAAATTATGAACAGATTGAGGCAGTGACAATAAAGCATGAAGGGAATAATTATGGTGTGTAGGAACAAAGTCCTATCAGGCAGTGCAGCCCACAAGTACAAGGCACAAGTAGTCTTCGAATCATCAGGGGCCTCCTCTCCAATGCCCAGCTCTGAATTAACCCAATGGATAACAGAATGACATGGAGCAGAACCTGGCAAAAAAAAAAATCCCATCTGAGATATAGAAGTTATAGACCTCACCAGATGGGAAGAATGAAAAAAGAAGCCTGATGGCACTGAACTAGGAACAAGGGACTTTCCTTGTAAAACAGAAGGTCAGAACCTACGGTAGAGTTTGGATCTTTCCCAACACTGGTGAATCATGAATTTGTAGCAGATACAAAAGAAGGCTGAGACAATCTCCACCACTTTCAAAGTAATATGTACAAAGAATAAGTTACTGTGCAGCCTGAGATGCCGTCTTCTGGTGTGAAAAAGGAATCTAGAATAGCATCAAAAACATCTGGTTTATGGCAAGAGAAGGAATGTTACAAAAGAAAAGGGTGTCTGAATCACCCTATAACCTCAACATGAAAAAAAAATTAAAAAATTAGGTTAATAATTTCCCAGACACCAACTGTTTTCATATGCAGACTTCCAGAGCTGAATGAAATTTCTATATATTTAGTGATCTTCAAAGAATTTCTCCTTCAGAAAGTTTTCCAGTCTCTTGAGCCCACTTCAACCTTTACCATTTAGGAAAAGAAACAGGGAACAAAGGACAATTGCTCACATGCATAAGACTGGGACAAGGGAGATGTGGGTTTGACTTCAGAATATTTCTTTGGTTTATCTGTAGTTTAGGCACTGAGATGCAAATTCATCTCACTTGTATAAGGACTGCAGCAACCCATACATGATGGAGGGGGAAAACTACTGTCAAAATTAGTTTGGACCTTGCAGGAAGAGGAATACAGGCCAGAACCTGCCACATAATTCTTAGAAGATTCCCATATGTTCTCTCCCATCTCTTTACACTTAGACTACTATAGACATCTATAAAGGACCCAAGAATTTGTTTCCTTTGTCCTCCCTGCTGATAAGACTCTGCTAGAATACTGTGGAAAGTTGTGATTCAGGGGATTCAGAAAAAGTGACTGGGAAAGCAGAAAACTTCAGAAAAACTCTGGATAAAAGCAAAAGCTGAACTTCTCAATCCAGGTGAACAGCAATGACACAACCTTAGGGCTGAGGACAGATCCCAGTATCAATACAGGCTAAGGGGATGAACAGATTGAGAGCAGCCCCACAAAGGACTTACGAGTGCTGGTGGATGAGAGACTGGACATGACACAGCAAAGTGCACTTACAGTGCAGAAAACCAATCATGTCCTGTGCTACATAAAAGACAGTGTGGGTAGCAGGTCAAGAGAGGGGATTCTGCCCCTCTACTCTGCTCTGGCGAGACCCCACCTTGGGTACTGCATCCAGCTCTGCAGTCTCCAGCACAGAAAGGACACTGGCCTGTTGGAACTAGTCCAAAGGAGGCCACCAAATTGATTAGAGGAATAGAGCAGCTCTCATACAAGAACAGGCTGAGAGAATTGGGATTGTTCTGCCTGCAAAAGAGAGTTTTCTTACTGCGGCCTTCCAGTACCTGAAGGGGCTACAAGAAAAATGAAGAAACTATTTACAAGAGCACGTAGTGACAGAACAAGGGGGAATGGCTTCAAACTGAAAGAGAGTAGGTCTAGATTAGATATCAGGCAAAAATCCTTTACTGTGCTGGTGGTGAGGCAATGTAACAGGTTGCCTAGAGAAATTGCGGATGCCTCATCCCTGAAAGTGTTCAAGGACGGGTTGGATGGGGCTCTGAGCAACCTGATCTAGTGCAAGGTGTCCCTGCCTATGGCAGGGGGTTTGGAGCTAGATGATCTTTAAGGTTCCTTCCAACCCAAGCCATTCTATGATTGTATGCTTTCGTGACATTATGTCAGTCCCAGACATATCTCAGCCCCCCTCCAATGCACCAATATGCTCTCCCACACTTCTCTCTCCAGGGAAGAAGGTATTACTTAGTATCCTTTATCACACTAGACAGTGTGGACTACTGGATTTTAACTGAAGACATGTAGCAATGAGACTGTGTGCTTTGCTTCTCCATCAGTAAAAATTGAAGATTAACTCTTCAGTAACACTGCCGCTGTTTAGTTTATGCATTTAGATGTATGATCTGACATGACTTTTGCATGTAGATACAAAATTCCTTAGGAGGGTGTACTTTGTGCAGGAGAAAGCACTACTGATCTTATGTTTACAACCAATTGAATGCAAGATTGTGCACCTTAGACTGTCAGCCCTTTTAGACCATGTCCATTGTTTGTTTTATATACGCATTTTGCATGAAACAATGGATTCCTACTGTTTGTGGTAGCTGCTAAGTAACAGTGGTGGAAATTCAGTCAAATCGTATGAATGGATACATTCTTCACACAATGGCCATGGTTTCCGTACCTATCCAAAACCAACACTTCATAACACAGAGCAATACTTGGAATCATGCTTCTTCTCATAATAATTAGCATAGCATAATAATTAGCTTAGCATAGGAACTTGAAGTTGTTTCTGATGGATTCGTTCTTGAGGACTTGGTATATAGATTTTGTACTTTTCCCCGTTCAATTCTGTTTATTCTTGCAGAGTAAAGCTGGAAGAAACCAAGAGGAGACTTACAGAACAGATTTTTCCCCGTGGTTAATATTTCCTCTTGTTATTTTCCTTGTCCTGCTTGTAGAAGGCCAGTGTTCCAATTCACTCGGCACTTGCTGAGTCTTCTGAGTAGGAGACAAACTTTGCTGTTCACATCAACCATCAGCTTATTGATTTTTCTTCTATTTCCATGGAGTTTTCTATATTCGGTCACTTTGCTGCAGAAAACTGGACCTTGGCGCCTTCCCTAGCCGCACTGGACACGTATTTGCTGACATGTCGTTTCAATTAGACTACCCAAGAGCTGCACAGAAACAGGAAACCACTCTCAACCTCAAACCAGTCCAGACACCGGAAACCAGGAGTAGACAGCAGTGAGCTGCAGCTTCATTAACAACAGTCAGAGCAGCAAAAAGTAGTTCTTGCAGAAGTACAACAGACCTTGTGTTGAGATACACTGTTCTGAAAGGCATTTGTCAAGTCCATGACATTAAAAATCCTTCCCACTTTGCTGTCTCAGACCCATTTCCAGTGACACAGGTAGCACTATCAGTGAGCTAAGGGTTCATCTTCATCAAAGTCACACACAGTAACAAGTTTATTGCAATGAAAAGACATGCAAACCTCTTCAGGTCCTCTTGGCACTGTAGCCAGGCCATTAGGGAGCTCAGTGAAGAAGAAACATATCCAGTCACTGAGAAATATATGGCTGAGTCTAGGCAGCTGTCTAGTAAACTAGTGTGTCTTGTACCTAAGTTAGCTTAAAAGTAGCAGAACTGCTACATTACACTGTCTTCTGCACATATACTCTGAGAGGTGAACAGAAATACTTTGGAGGAAATCTCTGTTATTCTCACATATTCTCTCTAATGGGTTCTTCAATCCAGAAACTAAATTTGGCATGTAACATATGAAGCTTCTTTATTTTTCAAAATAGCCAACTTTCAACCTAAGAAATCACCTCCCTGAAAATTTTGCCAAAAATCACTGGACTGCTAATTCTTTGCTGAAACTGTTTATAGGGAATATATATACATATCTGTGTGTGTGTGTTTATATATACACATATATATAAATAAATTCTAAGTAGTGTTTCTAGTGGACTGCAGATCTGGCAAGACTGTGTTGTAACCTAAAAAGAACAGATGTCAGTGATGATACAAGTAGCAGAGCATGGGAGGCAAGTTTTTAAGTATTGCTTAAGAAAAGCAAAAGCTGTGTAATGGGAGTAATGTCATCATTACCAACACCCTTCCACTTGACAGTCTGCGCACGCACTGCAAACTAGTATGATCCATCAAGACATCAGGAGTAGCACAGCACAGCTTCTTCTCTGTCTTTGGACTATGAAGTCCGGTCCCTGATTGTCTTTCTAGCTATGCTGCTCTGAAAGACAAAAATCAGCTATTCTGTTGCTCACAAACATCCAATCTAACAACATATACTTTTTTGACTCCTAAAGTAAAGAACGCTGTTCTTTGCTTGCTGATAGGTACTCTTTAATATATAATTTATAATTTGATTAATATAATGCAAAATATATTTATAATAATATATAATTTAATATAATGAAGCCCTAACACCCAAGGCAGAGGAGGATGGAGAAATATCCTCTTCTTCACTTACAGCCATCAGTTCTGTGATACAGACTATGCAAGGCATCCCAAAAGGCGCACACAACTCCCAGAAGTCTTCACCATTCTGCAACAAAGATTACTCTGTCATTAGCAGCTATGGGGAGCTTTAGCTGCACAGTGGGACCTGGATCCAGGCCTAATTCCACAGTTTGGATCAAAATCCAACAGGTATTAGAGATGAGAGGCCATTCACAAGGACCACATTTTTTTCTGAGATATGTAGTCAGACTGGCATCTAGTGGGATTTTGAAATGTGCTTAGGAGCCTAACTGGATTTCTGAAACCCCCCTTTAGAACTGATCAACAGTTTTTGGTGGCTAAAAACTTCCAGGCTGGCACGTGGTTTTGATTTGTAGTCAATCTTCTGCTAGCAGAGCAATTCAAATCTAAAGTTTCAGTTCTTTTTTCTCTCTCGACTTGTTTTTCTATTTGGGAAAAAAAAAAAAGGCTGTTTTGCTCTTGGACAGAGCTAGGAGTGGCAGCTGAATGTGGTAAACAGGAGACAAATGCATCAGCTAACAGAGGTGGGTTTTTTTTAGAAACTTCAAGTATCACTTGAGACAAGATTTGGCACAACATGTTTTTATACAAGTACCACGTGTTGGATAGTTTGGTGTGATTATGTTCTCTGAAGACATAGAGAGTGACAATACATGCTTTAGCTCTCATTTCTCTGGGAAAATAGCCCCCCAGATGACATGACAGCACTGACGTTTTTGATCATCTGACATCCAAATGATAATTTACAGAGACTTTTATTGAGCTGACCTGTGTCACAGAATGACATTAAAACCTATTGGTTATCACTGTTTCAATGAAGAGACTTAGCCTGACACGTGTGTGTCAGGTTTATTGAGTTTAGGTAAAAATATTAAGTATTTTGGTGAAGGTTCATCTTCACATGCAAATCAGACAGGAAAGAAAAAGTATAATCATAACTAGAAACACAGTTAGAAAACAACATGGATGTTTGGTGCATATACAGAGAGCATCCATTGGTAGATTACATATTTCTTCTAAGCCCTTTATTCAATTAAACATTCTTCAATTGCCAAGAGACAATCTTTGTAAGATTGTTATGTTGAGAAATAAAAGCAGTTAAATAGTTTTCATTTTATTTTTACTCATAACATTTTAAGTTGTTTTTGATTAGGAAAAAGTTTTTTCACTGGCATTTTTTTTAAGTATCAGTTTGTGTTTGCATCTCTTGATGTGGGATGTTATATTAAATTATTCATTTTAACAGAATGGAAATTAATTATTGTGTATGAAATCCCAAACACATATGGTCACAGGGCTGGTTAGATCTGCCTCCTGCTATGCTTTAGAGATTCAAATTTGGAGGTAGCATGTTATTTTCCGTGCCAAGACCACCTATGGTTTTCAAGATATAAGTATCTGAAAATTAGCATTTTCACACAGAGAACTTGTTCCAGCTTTAGTATACATTGACGACTACCATCTTGTAACTACATGTACTAGAAAAGATGTTAGCAATCTATAAATGTAATTTCACTTCTTCTGAAATTCATTGACTGACTGCATTTTCTACATCTACCTTTAGCACTATGTAACATCAATCTCTTCTTTTGAAATCCCTCAGAATGTCTCTTGACTGATAGCAGTGATTGGCATTAATTAATTTCAAGGGTCAGTTGTGAATGATTGGTTTGTCATGGTCGAGGACCGAATTATATACGATCAGGAGAGCGTGCTGAAATGGTCAGTCATTCAGTGAAAATCAAAGAACATAAGTTCAGATGGAAAAGAATTCACAGCTCTGCTTATGAATGCAGTCAAGCCACTTTACATCTGAAATTAAGGGGTTTTGGTCATGAATCTACTCTTAAGGAAATAGCCCAATTTCTAACTGCATTTTTTGCTATAAAAGGTATAAAGAAAATATTCTATTTCTTCCTGTAAATCTCAAGGAAAGTCCTACTGAAAAGATTCAGAAAATCCATTATTTATTATTTATTTATTAAAAAAAATCCGATTAATTCCTATTATAACAAACTTCTTAACAGTTCATTAATGCATCTACATTATATGCTATCAAAAATTTAGGAGAAAGATTCCAGAAGGAGCAACAAAAAAAGCAATCACTGTTGTTTGGGGTTTTTTTATGCTTGCCATTATATAGATTCGACTTTGCATTCTGTTTTGTTTTCCCTGCAGTGTGTAACTAAGAGGAAAGTGAAAAGAAACTAATATTATTAGATTCACAGATTATGTTTGAGGAGAAAATACCTTTTTCCAAAAAGGAGTCCCTCATGATATTTTGTTAACTTACATGTTGGTAAAGATTAATCTTGACAGTATTCTAATCAAACATATCAATGAATGATCATTACATGTAGCTTTTATAATAGTATAGTAAATTCCAAATCTTCGTTCGCGAAGCCTAGCCATGAACAAATACCTAAACTCAGAAGTCAGTACCTAAGGGAACTTAAGGAGTAGCCATATTGAGGAATATATTTGTAGATAAGTGTTTAGAAACCTACTGGATATTGATGGCCAAAATAGTAACTCAGTTTACTCATCCTAACATCTGAATCGGTGGTGGTGCAGATTAACAAGTATTCAGTAACAATATAATGCAACGGGTCCACAGTCAAGGTGGAGGTGCAAATGGAGAGCTTTACTGAGGTGTGCTGGGGTTTTTATGAGTTCAGACGGGGAAAGGGCTAGAACACGGGGTGGAGCATGAGACAAACGGGGGAACAAATCGGGGTAGGGACACAGGCAAAGGGGGAGGAACATGGGAAGAACCGGGGAAAGAAAGGGCGAATGGTGGCTGTCTCCTCTCTGCAGCTTCTTCAGCCTCTCAGAGAGGGAAGCAGGGAAGCAGGCATGCCTGGGCATGTCCGGGAAATACAAATCCTGGGGAAACATACAACATGCATATTTATAAACGCACAAGAACTGTAAAGTCTGTATCATAAAGTCCTTTCAATCACTGTACATCTTTTTCCATTCCTGAAATCGTTCCCATTCTGATTCCTGGTCCTCAACAATATAAATAATATTCTTTTAAAAATATATTTATATTTTTAATTTCATGTATCTTACACATTTTCAAGACAGAAAAATGCAATATTTATCAATCTGTATAAACTTTTGAATGACTATTCAAGAGTATCCAGCACTTAGTGCAATACATTTTAATGAATAGCAATGATACCTAGACTATGCACAGGATCAAAAATCATATTGAGTAGATTTTACTCTGTTCAACTCACTTTCATTCAAAATTCTAATGATATTTCTAAGAAAAATTAAGGTCAAGACAGTGCAAAGAGTCTCGATATTCCAGTGAGTTGGAAGAGTACACACCTTACTCTTTCTCTTTTGCAAAGAGGAAGGACAGAAGTCTATACACAATAGGATTTTTTTTATTTTATTTTATAAGATGATACTAAACCTTTGGGCAGACAATAAGATACTGACGGACTAGATTAGACTTTGGGCTAGACATTTTAGCTAAATATTTGGGAGCTTTTAGAGCAGCAGTCCACTGAACTGGAAAGGTCTGTTTAAATGATAAGGGATTTAACAGTAAACTCAGGTGTGTCAGGTACATGACGTGGAAGAGGGACTGTATCTGTGCAGCAGAACCATGCAAACCATGGCTATGGATAGCTCTGTTAAATATACTCTTAGTGCCACCCACGCAAATTTAGCACAATCTACATCTTTAGTGGTTCATCAGCAGGGCTACAAAAGAAGGACTACCTGATGAAAGAGTAATGATTTTCATCAAATGTGATATTCCATCACACATGAGCATTCTAGCTTATGAAAGCTTACAGGAGAGAAGAAAAGGAAGAAAAAATACATAGTGCATTTTATACTCAAGAACTAAGAGGCTACTTTATATTAATATGTGTCACCAAGGTGAGGACGTGGATGGTTCCACAGTATTGGCCAACCATCGTTGGCAGGAGGCACCATTACTTTTGGCATTGCACTGGAACCTATAAAGGTCATCAAGAGTGGGTCACAGGATCCAAGGCTCAGTCTTGCTTTTGCAGACTCAAGGAAAATTTTACAGTGGCAGCAAGGGCTGCAGCTCCTGGAACTGCTGGATTCAAGATTCAAGATTCAAAAGACTCAGTATATAAATCTCACCAATCTTTATTTAAAGGGGATTCATGTGTGTGTTTAATGGCAATTCCAGCCTTATCATTGCTGAGAAAACTCTGAATATGTGGTCTAAATGCAATCCCAGGGCTAAAACTGCATTAGAAGAACACAAAATAAATAGTTTTCTAGTACATCTTGTTGACTATAAGACAATCCTATGATTTGAGATATTTTGAGGATATTAATGTCACCATTAACTTGCCACAAAAATGAGAATAGTCCAGTGAAGTGCAAAATTTCACAACATTTCACTCTCAAGAAGCCATAAGAATGAGGCCTATGACAATGAGTGGCACATCAGTGCTCTCGAGAATGTCACAGTACACATATCTAGCATTGTTTGTAATAAAAAATTGTAAGTATGGTAAATGCCAGCTCTTTCCATCTGCTTCTCAGATCTAAACAGATCCAATTTCTTAAAGGTGTTGAGCCAAAAGTGGACCTTCTGTATTTGTAAACTAAACTGGATATTAATGAATTTCATTTTATTGGTACAGTTATAAATTATATCCCACTGTTTTAAAACCAGTGGGACTACTGTCATCATCATAGTGTCATAATACAGGTACATTTCATAACACAGGTACATGGTTTTCATTAACAACAAAGCTGGGAGTGGGTGTTATTTATTAATCAAATAGCACCTAAAGTTCCAGCCATGTTAAATTCTCCAACAGACTAGGATCTGTACAAATATAGTACTTCCAATCTGTGTATGAAAACCATGCCATCAATAATCCCACACATTTATAATATTCACTAAATATCAAACTTTTGTTAAGGAATCAAAGATGGACAGCAATGCTAACAAATACGAAATGAAGAGAGAATCAGGACTGCAAATCATCATGGCCATCAGTGGTAAACCAAGTGAAGAAAAGTTCAAATAACAAAGCAGTGTTTTGTACACAGGAAAGTTCATAGCAAAACCACTCTTCCTTTCAAAAAAACTTGGGATATCATTCATATCAGGCAATTTTCTTGCTGATGCCTCTTATATACATTCCAAAATATTTAAAACTTACAGTAAGGTCACTATGTGGTCTAACAAAGCAATCCAATATAATTTAAAATATACAGAAATGCTTCCACTTCATTCAGTGGGGATCTGAAAGTAAGGAAGAGTTAAATAAAACATAGGAATGTTAAAGCTAGGCTTGCTAAAAAGTTAAGGGTTAACTACTCAGCAAGTTTACAGATGTCACAAAGCTGAGTGGTGCAGCTGACACAATGGAAGGACAGGACAAAATTTGAGAAGTGAGCCCACAAAATCCTTTTAAAGTCCAACAAGTCCAAATGCAAGGTCCTGCACCTGAGTCCTGGTAATCCCATATATGAATACAAACTGGGAGAAGAAGTCACTGAGAGCAGCCCTGCAGAGAAGGACCTGTGGGTTCTCATGGATGAAAAGCTGAACATGACCCAGCAACGTGTGCTTGTGGCCCAGAAGGCCAAACATATCCTGGACTGAATCAAAAGAGAAGTGACCAGCAGGTGAAGAGAGGTGATTCTGCCCTGCTCTTCTGTACTTGTGAGACCCTACCTGTAGTGCTGCTCTGGGGTCTTCAACACAAGAATGACATGGACATGTTAGAGCTGGTCCAGGGGAGAGCAATAAAGATGATTAGAGGGTCAGAGCACCTCTCCTATGAAGACAGGCTGAGACACCTGGGGTTGTTCAGCATGGAGAAGACTTTGGGCAGACTTCATTATGGCCTTCTAGTACCTTAAGGAGGTTTATAAAAAGGAGGGAGAGGGACTTTTTATACAGCACTTTTTGACATGACATGGCGCAATAGTTTTAAACTGAAAGAGGGCAAGTTTAGACTAGATATTAGGAAAAATTCTTCACTGAGAGAGTGGTGAAGCACTGGAATAGGTTACCCCAAGAAGTTGTGGATGACCCACCCTTGCAAATGTTCAAGGTCAGGTGGGATGGTGCCCTGAGCAACCTGATGTACTGAATGGCACTCCTGCCCATGGCTGGGGTTTTGGAACTAGGTGATCTTTAAGGTCCCTTTCAACCCAAACTGTTCCATTATTTTATGATTCTACTAAGCAGTATGAGAAACCATGGTGATGGACACATTAAAAATACCTGAGAGAAACAGAGAGAGAGAAATAGACTGATAGATGAGTAACAAGGTTACATGGCATCAGTCCATAGGTGATGTGTTTTGGGTGACAGCTGGTGCCTGTAAGCATGCAGTATATTGTAAGGCATTTTTTTTTCAGGAAAGTTGGTGTATTTCCAAACACTGGTGGAAAGCAGAAACACAGAGAGTGGGTCAACCTCCTACGGTTCACATCTGATCCTTTGAGAGTAGGATTAAATGTGATTGCCACAAATACTCAACTTGTCTATTACCGTGTAAACTGATGGCAATATGTATAAACAACAGTAGCTGTGTGTCAGTCATTTAATCAGGTATTGCATCTTTACGAATTTAGTACATACACAAGGACAGAAGTTTAACAAGAAGAGTAAAATTTCTGCTGGGGTAGGTGTATCTCTGTTCTTTACTCAAGAGAAAATAACCCAGCTTTGGGGACTCACAATACTAGTGAAGCAGTTTAATAAAACAGCAAGCTCGGCAGGAAGAATGATCAGGCATTAGGTAGTGATCAAACTAATGATCAGGCAATGTAGGTAAGTGGAGAACTATCAGTATATAGCTGACATGAGGGTTGCAAAGAGCTTACCCATCCACTTTCACTCTATTTATTTAAAAAACTCTAACAGAGACAGTGCAGACCAGTGCTACCATATCAGCAAACTTAGGGGGTGACAGCCCATGTCGAAAAGTGAAATAACCTACAATTTGCTCTGTTAGTATTTTGTCAGCCAAATAGAGAGCAGAGTGTGCAGGCACTTTCTAATTCCAATACCAGCAGGTTATGGCCAGCAATCAGGCAGGAAAACATGAGGGTTGAGAGTTTACCTGCATTTACCCAGACCACTACACTTCAAGGACAGGGGAATATGAACTAGCAACAGAAGTTGTTTGCTTTTTTTCCTTCACTGTATTTTTACAGTGATTGTGATGTCTTGAAGAGGCTGATTATTATTAAGTTCACTAAAATAAGGATTTCTCCTCATATGCAATGTACTGGTGTTGAACCCTTAATACAGTTTTACTATGTTTTTTAAATGATTATTGCATCCTTCTTCCAGTGTCCTGTGCATCAAGAGTACTTTTTAAATCAAGACTGACTGATTCATTTTGTGATTAGGAGATCTTAAAAAGTTGTGCAGGAGGATGCTGTTATTTTAAAACTTTCAACCATATTATAAACTTAAAATAAGAAATTATCTCTTGCAAATCTTAAAGGGGACCATATCTTCTCTATATTCTATAAATTATGCAAAATATTTACAAGGGTACTCACTGCATATATTAAGAGATACCAACAATAACAAAGCTGCATGGCTACATCCTACATACTTACAATGCCAGTAAAACTCAGGAAAGGTTTCATGATTACAGTCCATCAGTACTATTGCTGGGATTCAAGAGAGTAATTTGGATGTTAGTGTTGGATCTGCTTATTGAAAGTTGGTACTCACAATAGATATAGATAAAAATCTCTGGTTATTGCACCAAGAATGAATCATAGTTCCAGCTATGCTAGTTCCCTTCCATCTCAAAAACACCAACATTTTAAAGCTCTGTAAGGAACCAGAAAATTGAAGAAGCAAAGCAAGATATTAATGGATCATTTTAAGCCTTTAATGTGAATGAGGGTACATCTTGGACACAGGTCATAAAACTGGCTCAAGACTGACAACAATGCATAATGACTGTGCCAAGGAATCCCCATTATCAACCTAATAGTCAGGAAAAGATAGATTAGGATGGCACAGTGTTCACATGTGGCCTCTTGGGGATCATTTCTTAAATGAATTCTTAACATGCAATGCTCTAAAAAGATGATTTGTCAAGACTCAAGGACGATTTCTTTCCCAGATATTTCAATGATTTTAGCATGGCTGATGACATATTTTCTCCTTAAATGGCATAAAAGCATAATTAAACAAACTGAGCTATACTATACTCATCAGGATTCATATACTGCAGGGCAAAAATACACATTGCTTTAAGGGTCTGAGAGACACAAGGAAAAGTGCTGAATATAGGTTTTCCCTACTAGGTCCACTGAACTTAAAAGAATCAAAGACAGAAAATTCATCTGTGACCTCATGGCTGGAGCAAGTCTTCATTAATCCCAATGGTTGTCATTAATCATGTGAAAATCCTTAGTGCATTTTGTTCCATTTAAAACTTGAAGGTTCTTTATGGAGAACTGATGACATAGGCACCACAAATGGGGATCAGCCTATGATGTTAAGTTACAGACTCCAACAGATAAAGCTGTCCATGTATTTAATAAAAGAAATCTTCCTCTCCATTCTGCAGTGGTATCTGCCCAAAGAGCACCAAAAGACCGTCCACCATATATAACTCTCTGAGGAATTTTCATGAAAGGATAAAGAAAATATAAAGACATCAACTTTGTACCACCTTTCATGAAGCAGGATGATGTAGCAGGAATACAAATTGCTTCCCACATATTCACGTGGATCAACAATTAAAAAAATTAATAAAAAAAATTGGTTTGTATTCATTCCATCATGAAAAGGCCAATAGTTACCTGGCCCACAGTTGGCACACAGAATTAAAATATTTAGCATATATCAGGTTTATGAAATCATGCTACTTATTTTCTATCTGTGACGACTCCTAATAACAACTTTGAGTCTACTGACTAGTTTTACCCTCTGACTTGAGCCTTCAGTGATGAATTTCTTCCCATTCTGACATACTTGCTTCATCCCAGCTCACTTTAGAAGTTCCAAAATTGATTAGATTTCATAAGTACTTTTGAAAATCAGCATCTGAACATTGGCAGAAGACCACATCAATTCTCCACGAAGAAAATGCCTCCTGTAGTTTGCAACTAGTAATTATACATTGCTGTCCTCTGGTCATGTAACAGGTCGAAAAAGATTAGTAGTGAACCAAAGAAGTGATAGAGAGCTTATGAGATCTGAAGATATGGCTGCAGGAGGTGCCACCAGAGGCCCAAAGGGAATGTGAAGGTTTTGCCGTGGGTAAAGCAGATGACACACCATATACACCCATAAGAAACCGGAATGCTAAGGGTGGTCCTTTACATACCTAGGTAAGGATGTGGAGAGACCTCCAAAGCTTTTTTTCCCATGTATACAATAACATGAAACACATATGGCTTGTCACTTGGCTGAACTGGGATGCAATTTGCAGGTGGCCAGAATTTGGTGTGGTGTGTATGATGCTATGAGTCAAAGTCAACTAATGTCAGTTGGGGGCCATCTGCTGCCTTCAGCACACTTTGGATCAGGCTCATTGCATACTGATAAAGATAAAGCAGAAGAGAGCCTTGAATTCTCATTCTGATTTATGCTGAGTAATTGAATACAAATATAAAGACAATATAAATAACTTCAGAAAGGTCACTTGGCTAGTCAGGCTAGGAAATAAATTTAGAAGTCTTAGCTAAATGTTTAGACTACCAGAGAAAACACTTTTTTAGACAACTGTTTTATCATTATGGGGTTTCTTTAAGAATTACAGGCATCATTCAAAGTCTGCATTTTTTGCATTCCTAATGTAGTAAACAATCAATAGGACTTTTCATCTCTTTTCTTATGGCCTCTTCCTTCTATTGATCCCAGCTCAAAGTTCCCACTTCAGTGAAGTCTCAAATATATAAGGACAGACAGACTCAGCCTTAATGACTTTCTGTATCAGCTTCATCTATGATATATGCAAGATTATATATAGATCTGGAAATAGTATCTGGCAGCCGTGTGCTGCTGCACCAGAGTGGATGGAGACAACATTCAGTTTACCAGTGTGACCCATTAAATACCCTTTGGCAGTAACATATGAACCCATCTGTTAAGTAGTCCAAGGAATGGGGTGCCAACGTCTGGATGTCATTTCAAGAGGAAAGAAAAAGGAATATAAGTAAATGTGTGTTTCCTTTCTGGTTTGACTCAGCTTTTTGTCACAAGCTTTTCTCCAAGATGGACAAATCACTGAGTTCATACTTGCATATCTCTGAAGATGAAGCTGTTCCCCAGCTGTTACGCCCAAATCCTACATATCTCCCAAGGATAATGAAGTCATTTTTGTATTTCCTCATCTGAGATGAAACAAGCTTTGGGGGAAAACATTGCCAGGGTCCTGAACAGTTTAGATAAACCACACGTTGTATGAAAAGACACTCAAAGACAGGAATATTTGTACTTGCGCTGAGGCCATCACATTAGCTGTGAAAGCATCAAACCTCTCCTCCAGATATGTTGAGGACTAGAGCCAGCAGAGTTTAGGATCCTGCTGAGGTGACTTAGCTTACTGAAGAATTTGTATTGAGATTGCAGAGTAACCAGTCTAAGTATTGATTAGGTCACATATATTGATAATACACCATGAAGAAATATAAGTAATTGCTCCTTTTTTTCCCTTTACAATGAGCTTTTTTTTTTTTTATCATTCCTGCTTTGTTAGAGCAATATTAAAGGTTTAATTCCATAACTCTGGCTCACACAAGCAGACCTTTTGCAAGCAGAAACATCCCATGAATTTAGTGAAATTAGTGTTGTCATATAATGGGATTTTAAAAAACGGCCCCACGTGGACATGATGAGGTGGAAGATGGTCTAGTGCCTCTGAAGGAAAGATTTTGTATCATTTTCCTTGAAAACCTCACATGAAATTAAGATATGATTACTTGACATCCACAGCAGCATTGTAGCTTAGAAGCTCTGCATCATTACGGCATCTCCATTCTATACTCAATAGATTAAAATCATTATGCCTTGATCCTTATGTACAGTGGACAATCACAATTTTCCATAACAAAAATACAACCAAAAACTTCTACTCTGCGGTTTGGGGCCTTACTGCAGCATGGCTGGGATAGGGAACTTCGGGAACACTTCAGAGTGTACATTTCAGTAAAACCATCCTACTTCTGTAATTGAAGGGTCCTCATTTTCTCCTGATAGATGTGCAGGCATGCCTCACTAACAATTATTGAGGGTCATAGGCAAACAATTTCTACACCTACTGTACATAATAATTGTCATGAGAAATTATCTTCACAGCCTTCTAAGCTTCCATTTGCAAACAATGATCTATATGATAATATTATCTCTATAGCTTACAGTGCATACACATTAGCCTGGTGTATACACAGCACAACTTTCCAGCAGAAGTCCACAGTGATCACCAAAAATTTATTTCATACTTCATAGCTGGGAATAAAATGCTTGGCATGTTTTTGTCAACAAAATACTCATTTTCAGTGCCTCTGGCTGCATATTATTCTTGACTAAATGGACATGCTACAAACCTCCTACATTCCAACATATGGCTTTCTTGCATGCTTCAGAAAGGGAAATTAAGCAGCCATAAGCATTAATAGTCTCTATAGTGCTAAATGAAGAAGATTTTGTAGAATTATATCTCATAATATGGTTGCTTCAAGAGACGTCTCTTTAAAAACCAGAATATATTTACATTCAAAATTAAGTATTATTTTCTCCCCATTTCTCATAATCCTTTAATATGGCAGACGTGCACCTGATCATGTTGTTTCCCATACAGCAAAGCATGTCTGTGTGCTGCTAAGTGCTTATGCATTTCATGCATATGGTACCTGCTCTGCCAAGTTGCCTCTCTTGATCTACGCATGCTGCAAGAACATTTTAAATGAGATATTTGTCATTAACAACATTTTCATATATGTATGCTATTCATAAGAGGGAAAAAAAATCATTTTGCCTTGGATTAAATTCAGTTTTAAATAACAAACTGCATTATTAAACCTAGCCCCCTCTCAAGGCAGAGGCACATGCCTGTATACATACACATAGGTACACACACACACACACTCGGAGAGCAGAGCAGTGCAGCTTCCTCTGAGTATCATGTGTTCCCTGTAGCCCTTTAATGCTTAAGGCTAAAATGCTAAAATACTGAAAACAGGTATACCTTGACCCTCTGAAGATCTGATAAGATCTGACTGGATCAAAGGCCAAGGTCACTTGAGTCATGAGATTGGCTGAGTGATATTATTTTTGTCATGGTTCCAAACTGTTGAGAGGTAGGACTCTGATTCTGGCACATGAGAATCAAATGATATGATAGTCTAGTTATTAAATATGACAGATAGAAAAAGCTGTATGTTGCACAGCTACTCTGTGATTAGTAGCCTATATTTTACAATGTCACTGCTCTGAATGCTGTAATACTTCCAAGACTCTTTCAAGAACTAAGGCTTCTGAATTTAAAAAGAAACAATAAAAGAAGATAGAGATGAAATCTGGTAACAGCTCTGTAAGATTTCACAGCTTATTTTCCCAAACAGAATTCTATTTCAATAATTCAACTGCAAAACTACTTCTCTACTGCCATTTTTTTTCCTTAGGATCATCTTTAAATCTTCTATTTTATTTTATTTTATTTTAATCAGATGGATGAATAAACTTCTATGGAACATTACAGGAAATCAAAACAAGAAAAGTTAGCGCTATCTCATCATTTTCATGTTATGCTTGCAAATAGATGCAGCATTTTAAATCCAGCTCTATTCCCCTACAGGTAACTTATCCCAGGAATTAGGGAGGAAACCCAGCAACAATAAAAATGCCCATCTCACCCATGTATCTCAAACACTATCTTTTTAAAGTAATCAAAAGTAGAGTAGTTTGATGTTTAGCATGGCATATCTATAACTTACACAGACTATCAGTTCATTTATCTATAAACTAGATATACTTTTCTCTCTCCCTGATGCTTTGCAAATGTTTTTAAAGGGATTTGAGATCCACTGATGAAAGATATTTTAGTAGCATGCAGTATCACTGACATGGGCGTCTTGAGTGCCTACTTGTATTTTGGAAATGCAGCCTTTTGTCTTTAGAAGGCGGCCTAAAACCCTAATTAAATCGGAAGATTTTGTGGGCTGAGGGATTGTGCAGTATTAGATAAGTTAGTAACAAACCCATCAAGTAGTCCAGGGGGAAAAAAATGAAATGCAATCAGGTAATCTTACAATCAGCAGATAAAAGCTAAATAGAAACATATTACATAGCCTGTAAATATAATAGGCTAACACTGCATTATTTCTAAGACATAACTGCTACATACAATCAGGAAGACAGAGAAGAACCATTAAACACTCAGTGAAAATGGGATAGAAAGGGAGAACTTGGAATTTTCTGTTGTTTCTTCTCAAAGAATGGATGATTGCTGGATATAAATAATAAAAATGATGATATTAAGACATGTCTGAACAGGCAACAGTTGCTACTGTGCTTAAGACCAGAGCTGGAAGGAATGATTGTTTCTGTTTTGAGTAGAAGTGGGCCCCCAGTCTCTAAGAATGTGTGCATGATGTATAATAGATACCTGTCTGATATAATTAATTATATTTTTCCTAAATTTAACGTTGCCTGAAGGGTAAAATCATTTTGCTTCGTGAAATCCCTCATGCCACACAAAGTCTGTGCACAAGTCAGATTTAATTGCTGTGATAAAACCACAAGAAAGACCAGGTTTGCATTAAATCTATAACCACATCTAGTAAAGAATAGCTTTAATCACCTTTGAAATGGTGACCACAAGATAATTAAAGGGAAAGTGTTCTCATTAGTAATTATCCAGGAATATCAAATCTCAGTTTATCTTGAAGTCCAATTTAAAATGGCTTGGCATGGTTTTAATTTTTTCCTCTATTTCTGAGGTTATGAATCTCCTAGAATTTCTTCTATGAGGATGGGAAAAAATGCAAGTTTGCCCTGTGCAATTCCACAATCCATTGTCATGCCTCCTATCTTGTGTCAGTGCTAATCAGAGTACCAGGTAACAGCGGTGACTTCTCATTGACACCTTTGCCATTTTCACATTCAGGACAAACTGAAAACTGAAGTTTTTCATTCTCACTAAAGATAGCATTACTGGTGTTGCTGCGAGATGATGTATCTCCTTGCTCCTGTCACTAAAACCTCTTCAATGTAGTTTCTCTGCTCCTGGTAACACATGCTTGATGTCTTGCAGATGTGCTTCCAGTGAAAAAGGGAAGCAGAGTCTCACTTGAATCTGAGCAATAACTTGCTTTAGTTTGCACGTGTAAATCAGCCTTGCATCTGAGTTTTTCCAAAGAATATGCAAGATCACCCCTATTCTCCAGAATCACAGCATAGTGCTGATTCTGGGCTTTGACAAGAGTCACCTGTGTTATGAATTGACCCTAGTCAAAGACCAGCATATAGAGCAAATTCTCCCACTGCTCACCTTGTTTCCTCTGTCTGACCTGTTTAACAAACCTAATAACACACACCACATTTCATTAGGCTCAGCTTTTACTTGACTGTAAAGAAAATGAATTTAGAAGACTATATTTAAGAACATCAGATAGCCATAACAGCAAAACATGGCATGTGTAAGAGGGTAAACGATTCTTTTACAGGAATTTATTTCCCCCTGCATAGTTTCCCTGTTTTCCTCCTCCTTTCCTCTTTACACACCTTAGAAAATATGCCAGCAGGGCAGATGCTGGTCTGGTCTGAACTGCTGCCTATGAAATTTCAGACAGCTTGATTTTTGGCTTGGCAAAGTTTGGTAAGGGTAGCTTTCAGTATTAGGCTTATAATGAAAGGATTGCTGTAACCTTATCTATGTTATGTGAAGAGATCAACATCACTCAATCATTAAAAAAAAAAAAAGGCAAAAAAAAAAGCAAGCTTCTTTTCTTTCTTTAAATGTAATTTAGTTTTCCTTTCCCCCAAGTCTCATTGTGGGTTCACTGAGCTATGCTCCCCTTCAGGCAGAAATGGAAACCAGAGGAGTTGCATTCCTTCAGTCCGTTTCTGACAGCAAGTGTGGCTGCATCAAACTTAGCAGCTAAAGCCTTGCCCATTACTCTGTAGCGCAGCTGTGCAGAACTTGGCTGTTTCAGATCACAGTGCTTTTATAAAGACTTTCACGAAGATTTCACTCGGTTTGTTGTTGCTGAATTGCACTTTGAGACAGAAAAACACCACAAAAATAAGGGGGAAAATGTATCAAAATACTCAGTGAAATGCCTTGCATTTTATCTGATTCTGTGTTGAAACTGCATGGTGCTATGAAGTTTGCATGATACAGAGGAATAAAAGAATTATTTGAACCTTGGCCCAGGTTTGCTTTCAAATGTTCACAAACCATAGCAAAACTTTCAACTCATATAAAGTGAGATTCAAGTTTCTAATGAAACCAAGCCATTTTGCATGGATTCAGGTTTCATAAAGCAGGTCTCTTACAGCTGTACTCTCAAAGGAACATATTCCTATCTCAAGATGGGATTTACATACTGTATGTAACTCCCCACATGTCCCGGCAAGATTATTACTTTCTTATATAGCCGTAAATCCTAGAGCTTTATGTTATGTCAAGGGAATGGATAATCCTCTCACTAAGGGCCAAATCCTACCCCTTGAACAGGCATGTCAAGGCCCAAGAGGTAAAAGAAACCCTATTCTTTGAGGAGATAGATTAGCAAGGCACGCCCTCCACAGCGGCACAGAAGATGCTCAGTTCACGCTGGTGTGCCAGGGTCGCTACATGAGGGCGAGGTCAGCCCCTGTAGCCACACACAGAGCAGCCTAGCAATCAGCTGCCCCCCACAAACAAATCAGGCACAGGTTAGGTCATGTCAATCAGGTCCTGACACGCATTATTCATTTCCCTAGAAGCATTCCTGCAACTTAAATTCAGAGAATACTGGCCAACTAGTATGGATAATGTGAAACTATAGAGAGCATAAACAGAAAGCATCAGGTTCTGGACTCAAGTGCTGCTCAAGGGGGTGGGGTTTGTGTCTGAAAGCAGAATAAAAATTTATAGCTCTGCACTATATTTGATTTTAAGGAAGCTAGAGTGGTTTTTTTTCAGAACCTGAGCATTCTTTATTGCAATTTTCCTAACAGCAACAGACAGTCTAAAGAACCCAATTCTCGTTATACATACAGAGTTCTCTGTACACATACCACCAGCACTCTCTATTATCTTCCTGTTTTATTTCCATAATTTATGATCTCTCCTGCCCTGCCCACCCTTGGGTGCCCTGAAGTGCATCTATGTGGTGGTGTGATGTATTGATACACCAGCAAAAAGAGGGAGTATAGAATTTCTGCATTTCATAAGGACTATAACTCTGAGAACTGCAATCAGCCAGGAAAAATGTCCTGTTCCAAAGGCCGAGAGCAAACAAGAAATCTCCCTTCTCAGCAGCAACCATCATGTAGTGATAGCTTGTTTGTACTCTGCCTGAGCATTGCCATAACAGGCAAGCAACAGAGAGGACATTGCCTTTCTCACAGCTGATCTCTAACACTGGACCCAGCTCCTTTCCTCTCTCATTCCCCCTGCCAAGCCAGGGCCCTTCCAACACACCCATTTATGTTGTGCAGGAGGGGCGTGTATAGGAAGCAATTAACTCCCCACAGCTGGTCTAATTCCTACAGGATGGAGAGACAACTGTAGTCCCTTTTCTAGACAGTTTAAGGATTAACCTTTTCTTCCCCAGTGTCTAAAAGGGGGGTGTGCACCCTCACATACACGAGTTAGAGTACAGTTGTGAACATATTTGACAGCTGACTTCCACCAGCAGTTCCACCTCTGAATGACAAAGGGCTATCTGTCTTTAAACAAAACATTTAGATTAAAAACATAGTTCTGTGTTTAGATTCATTATTATAGATCTGCTTCATGCAAATATAATTATGTCCTGTAGAGATTAACCAAAAGCATAGGAAGAGAAGTCCACATTGTAAAGTCTTATTTTCTTCATGCTGGTGATTAATATATAATTGAATGATAATATTGCAAATAATAATAATAATAAAAATACATGGCACTTATATAGCACCTGCCATCTGAGGATCTCAGCACTTTTCAAATAGCTACAAAATCTCACACGTGCTACCAACATGGCTTATGATCTTTTCTGCCTAACCTTTCAAATATTTACATGCCATATGAGCGTGTTAAAACCAGGAAATGAATATGCCTGTGACTTCATAGAATTGGACATGTTTTTAGGTCTAAATCTGGTGCAAATATGTGCCCACCCTAAGTGAATCTGACCCCTGAGTGGCTACAGTTAGGATATTACTGGAGTAAGGTAGAAATGTGTGCATACATGTTTAATTACTATCTGAGTTTTCATTCATTTAGAGAGTGTCTTGGTTCAAGGAAAGAAAAAAACAGTTTAAGGAAAGCAAAAAAACTTATCATGCCAGAAGTCATCTCTACTTTATGCTGTCTGAGACACACACAGAAAAAGAGTTTGGCCAGGTTAGACAGAAGATTCATTAATGTGCCCTTGATACAGTCTCTACCACAGGTGCTCACATAAAGCCCAACCAGATGTAAAATCTAGATCAGAAGTTAAATTTCCTCCTGCAGGTATGTTGGCAAAGGCACTTGGTGCAGAGCCCCACACATGCACACTTGATTGGTGACTGTGAGGAGTTGTAGGTGAATGATGAAGCTACATAAAATAAAGATTAACAGATTCAGCCCATGTGCTTGGCAGATATATTAAAGTGTGCAGATTGTCATTATGTGCAGGGTTTGGAAAATTTAACCATAATTCCTGTCCAAAGGAATCAAGAATTAAATGGGTCTGACCTGGTCCCCAGCTTCTCATGTGGCCTTAAGAACATGCACTGACTGAAATGGGATAGTGGTAGTTTACGGGTATGGCACCAGTTTAGGAACCTGCGCTTTTGGGATCTATCTGGAGTATGGCTGGTGATCAACTGTGTCACCTCAGTCAAATAAGTTCTCTCCATATTTCTACTCTCCACTTCAGGGTAAACTGTCGTTATAAAAAACAAGAAGTATTTTTAAGGTTATATTTAGTTCCATTAGGAGGCAGTTTCTAATAGTCTAGTGATCTGTGTGATACGAGGAGACTCACGTATGTGAGCACAATGACTCTCCATTAATCTCCTGTTCTTGCCAAAGTCAGGATTACTGATTGGGTACCAGACCAGACAAGGTCTCACAAAACCACTGCAATTTTAATATATCTGAATTTAATAATATGATGTACTACTGAGCACAGTTATTCACTAATTGAAGCTTTTTGTTTTCAAATATATGTAACTATCTCAATACAAAGTTCTTCCCTTCCCAATACTATTCTTTCTTATCTTTATTCTAGAGACATTTAATCTTCTTCACACCAAACTCTTGAGTGAAAATTCCATATAAAGTACCTATTTCTAAAAGTCACCCTATCCAACTGGGGACTAGAAATAAAACCAGGTGAACAGTCACACACAAGGAATAACTTAAATAATCATAGTGCTCAAATTGCAGATAATTCATAGGGTACAGTTTGCTCACAAAAATAATTCAACAGACAATTGCAAATAATGATCTAATTTGGGAAAATCGCAATCAGTTTGTATGCATTACATTTACAGAAGAGCTGAATTTGCTGGATGAAATGTTTGTTATGAAGAGTTCAACCAGTTCCACTATTTACTTCACAGAGCAGCTAAATCCAAAGAGCACACAGTGGAAACCACTGCAAAAGGGAAATATTTACATATTATCTATGTTAGAAGCATGCAATGAAAGTTGGAGAGAATACACAGCTAAAAAGGCATGCTAATCACCCTGGAAATCATAATGCAAAATTAGCATGCAATAGATGTTAAATGGCAAGCAAACAAATGCAGACATGTGACCAAATTAGGCCAGAAAATTCCAGATCGGTATCGTACTTCCTCACTGATAGTATTTATTTCACGTGTAAGGGAATGGAATTATGCTGTTACTAGTATTGCAGGGCCCAGACCAAAATTTCAAACTCATTTGGCTTATGCACACACAAGGTTCCTAATTTCTATCCTGTAGAGATTCACCGATGTTACCAGATTCATATTAGAATCCGAAGGAGTGTGAGGTGTTTGGAGATGACTACGCAAAAATCTGCACATTACCTTGAAATGTTGGGCCCAATTTAGCAAAATTGAAATATAATTGCATTTCACAGTAATTCATTTCATTTTGGTTCTTCCTGAAGACAAGGCAAGAAATGGAGCAGGATATACGGACACTGTTAGGGAGTCAGATTTAACCTTCTGTGCTGGGCTAATCTCTCCTTGTCACGTTTTGTGATCTTTCTCTGCAGGAGCTTGTCCTGTCTCATGTTAGCTATGGGCTTTCAAAGTACACCTTTTAGACCAGGGTATTCAGTTCTGACGTACCCTGGGCCAAGTTTCAGACCAGAGGATATTTATTAGGCAAATTCACAGTTCCGAATACATTTACACTGTTTCACAGCTTTAAATAAGGAATTTTCCATGAACAATATCATCTCTCAATTTTACAGTCCCTATTAGAGACTCTATTTATAATCCCTTGTGGAAAAATATTGTTAAGGCAACACTGAAGAAGTGAACTTAAAATGAACATATGTTAAAGTTAATAAATTTTAGTCTTTCTTGTTCTCCTTTTCCCCCTTTTTTTGTTTCCCATTTTTTGGGTCAGACCAGGTCCAAATAAAACCGAGTAAAGATTTAGGAGGCAGTTTGGGATCAATCCCTATTTAGCAGTGCTGTTCTTACCACACCAGTATGTTATGTGGTTTCATCTTTTTCTCTTTTTTGAATGTTGGCCATCATTTCAGCCTGCCTGCTCTGCTGCACAGAATTCAATATGCAAGACGCAGAAGTGTCCTAGATTTGGCTTTGACCAAAAAAGTGAGTTTTCTAAGCACCCCACATCCACAGCATTTGTAAGCACTCGTATTTCCTACGCCATGTGGCACTGGAATACTCAGTGGAAGTTGAGGCAGTAGAAAAATCCTGGGTGAGGCTGCATGAAGCTACAAACACCATTTGAAAACTGAGTTGTCTCGCCACTCTGACCAGAAAGTCTCCACAAACCACTAATAAATGTACTCCAGACCACAGCTGGGGAAAGGCTGAGATAGACAAATCACTTAATAACCAGAACATGCTCTTCATTCACAGTGCTTTCTTTAAAGGGGAATAAAAATGAGGCACAGTGTCTGACAAAGCATTTCCTTTAGACAATACAATGCTTATTTTTAATTTATAATCCAGTTTACTTGGCAAAAATGACTTTTACTTCTCATTTCACTGCTATGTACTGTCTTGCCTCTACAGGGAGCCAGCTGGTCACCACTTTCTGCCCTAGAGGTAGCTGCTTTTCATTGGTGCTTGTTGTGAAGTACTTAGAGATTTACAAGATGGAAGACACTATAAATGTGAGAAATTGTAGAGCTTGTTAAAGTTATTACGAAACTTCCACTTTGTATTAGTCAGATCTTTTCACAGCCACTTTACCACTGAAGTCATCAAAATGTCATCCATCCTTTCAAGTATGAGAGCAGGCTCCCCAGATTCATTTAAATGGCATTACCCATCCCAAAATTCTGTACAATTTGGATGACTGAGGCCTGAGGCCTGTACACACTTTATTCCCAACTTTGCTCACACTCTGCAAATTTCAAACTATCCAGAATTTGAACTCTTTCTGTAAGAAATGTTGGTTAAACCCAGGTAAATGTAACCATCCCCATCCCGTCACCAAAAAAACAAACAAACAAACAAAAAACTAAGACCCAAGTTGTTCAGACAAATCCATATTTTAATTGTCTTCTACTTCTCTGTAGATTTTGCATGTAGCAAACCACGAATGAAAAATTTGATTTACAGCTCAGGACATCATAGACAAAAAACAATCATTACAGCATATGCATGTACACAAAATCTTCATCAGCTTAAGTTAGTCCAAATGGTCCAGCAAGGAAACAAAGAATTAACTAATTCATTATGTGAGTACCCTGCTGGTCACAGGCAGCTCTACAGAAAGAGACGTCGTCTTAACTAAAACATTATTGTTGAAGTAAAAAAAAAAAAAAAAAACCCACCACAATTCTGACATTCAATTATTCTATTAAGTGAAATTAACTATTCTTCTTGTTCTTTGAAAAGAGCAAAATAAAGCACAGGATCCAAATAATTAGGTCAGCAGCAATGAATTCTGAAGAAAAGCTGTCTAGACTTCTATTTTCGTTTTCAAATTTGAGTGGTTGTGTTTTTGTGTGTCTGTGTGCGTTTGCTGCTTTGAATTCTCAGGGTGGTCACGTTAATAAGTTTGCCCCAGCAGGTAGAGTGAAGCCTGGATCAAGGTGTGGCATTCTCGCTTTGATGTCGGCTGTCACGCTCAGCTGCCTCTCGATCTCTTTGGCTGCCATCAAGTCTGTTGTTGTGGGAGGCCAAGTAAACCAGGGCTGTTCTGCTGTGTGGCACAACTGAAAGGAAAGTCAGTTCAGATGCGCTGTGAGGGGTTATGGTCCTCACCAGCTAAACATACAAGGAGAACTTAACTTGTAACAAACTTTTAAATAAGAAGGCGTTGATTCTCACTGGGCTTATAGAAGAGGCCATGGAATGTTGGTGCAACAGCAATTACTGAGGTCTGTTTGTAAAAGGTCCTGCAAACGGAAACTATACAGTGGAATGGAAATGGTGGACTAAGATAAACAGTGAGTTGGCATGTATTTAGAGAATTAGAAGCACAGTTCACAGAAAACTTACAGAAGAAATGTGTGTGAGAGAGTGGAGAGTGGAATAAACCCTTCTTCAACTGGGAATTTGCTGGACATTCTAGAAACAGAACACTTAAAAAGCAGTATTTTCCCACCTTCTCTGTTCCTACAAACATTAGTAACTAATAGCAGTTGTCAGCAAAGCAAGTTACAAAACTGAATGGGCAATTTAAATGGCAGAATCCAATACGAGCCTTTCCTTGAGCACAGGCAGGTCTTTTTCAAAGGGGAGCTTAGTAGGTGCAGTCTATTATTTATTAGTGTGACTAATGCAAGGAACTCCCATGGCTAACACGAGGAAGTTCTTCCCTGCTTATCTCAACATTCTGTAGGATAAAACCTTTCATGCACATTGTCCTCAAATGTCAAAAATGTTTTCATTTGAAAAAGAGGGTAGAAACCAAGTGGACTCATCCAAGAAGCTGAATCATCACACTGTATTTCTGAGATGATGCTGTAACTGCTCTCAGCAGCACTGAACACCAAAGAATTAAAAAATTAAACATTTTAACATAAATGAGAAGCTCTGTTTATCAAAGACTCTATCTCCTGATCTTATTTTCTAGTTTTTGCCCAGGCTGGTTAAGGAGCTCAAACTGGTACAAATTTTGAAGTGACAACTGAATGAATACAGAACCTCGGAATTTGGTCCATTTAATCTTAAAGAAAGTAACAGTACAAAAATGGGAAACCAGTCAGCAGCCTCAAGCTTTTCTAAAACTAAATACAAGAGCAACGTTTATGCATTTCTTCTATTCCATCAGAGTTGCAATCCTTTGACAAACATACAGCTAGGATCAAAAACAGCCTTCCAAGGCTGCCTTAAACTGAAGCTTGCACATTAATCCAGTGCCAATAACTTCCGAGGTTTTGTGGAGTATGAGCTGCCACATACAATCCAAACTGGAAGTCATCTTGCTACATGGCTGTTTTGACAGCATAATGAACAATACAAGTCATCACAATAAACCCTACAATTTGAAAACAAGTCACGAAACCCTGCAAACACCAGTCGATTTATTAATAACTTCTGAGGCTAAACATGGTAAACCAAGGAACTGGTCTGTTGCCTAACCCCAAAGTCCTGCACATGGAGGCTCCCTTATTTCACAATTTCTTCACACTCTTTATCATGACATCTACAGTTTTGCATTCCCCCACTCCATGGCCCATGCAGCTTGGACTGTCAATTACTCATTTTACATTTAGTAATCCCATTTGTACTTTTCTACAAACTCAGGTGGTTATTTGGGAATAGCGTAGTGGGATATTGCTTGGCATGAGAGGAGCTGTGCCGTACAACATGCGGAAGTGCACCAGGTGGTGCAGGCCTGCCATGGTGTAGCAATATCTGAGTTTCCAGACCTTAGAGAGGTACAAAATAGGAGACTGTTGATCAGTTTCTCAAGAAAATACAAAGTAGTTATCTGAAGCTAAAAGAAAAACAGTGTATCACCAGGACAGCCTTAAAACACATTTTCAAAAGAACATTAACATTTTAAAGTTGTATACAATCCATATCTAACATTATGGAGGGAAAATAATACACACCATTGACTTAGGAACTACCTATCCATCAACAATGGCTTGTAGGAAATGATCCCAAGATTCAGTGTGAGATGAGATGTTACAGACCATCATGTATTAGTGCAACACCAGTTTAATAATTTTTTATTTGATGCATGTTTAGCGTAAACTGCCAGGAGCTCTTTGGCAAGTTTCTGATGAAGTGGAGTTATTACTGTGGTCAGTTCAGTTCCTGAAGTCCATGAGTAATCTTATTTTTACTTTTTCTTTTTTTCCCTCGTGGGCTCTAAGTGTTCATTATTTTATCAGTGTTAACAATGGAATAGATGAGTAAAATTTCCAGAGGCATCTAAATGACTTAAGGACAATAAATCCCATTGGCTTTGGATTCTAAGTCAATTAGATGCATTTGAAAATTTTACCTTTTATCTACATGCTTCATTAGTCAGATTTATTAACCAATCATTTAGGAAGGAAAAGGCCAGAGCAAAAGGATCCCCAAAGTGTAAAATTTACAACACTGCTATCTATCCTCACCAATTGCCCAAGTTTAATTCTCTAATTTAATTCATTAATTAAAGAATATGCTAATTGACTGAAAAACTCAGGCAGAGGTTTTTCTCTGAGCTCTTTCCCGTTGAGAAAAATGGATTCCAGTTCCTAAAAAAATACACATATCAAGCATAAGGCCATTGAAATTCTTTTCAAATCTGAGCTCCTGTTCAGCACAGGAGTACTTATCCCTGTTGAAAATACTATTTCACCTGAACTTTCCCAAGGAATGGGATTTTCATAGTTTGCATTTGTCATCAGTTCTCCAGCCCATTGCATTCCATTTTCAGCAAATTTATTCCAAACATTCCATCCTGAGTTATTTTCCACTCATTTAATTTCACTCACTTTACTTGATCTCTATGCCCTAGTGCTACTTAAAATAATTCCTCAATACTTTTGCCAAGACTGAGCCAAATGGACAAAAAGCCTGAAGGACTTAGAAAAGCATGTCTGCAGAGCAGAGAGTTTGTGCTTCACTGTAATTCCTTTTTTTCCATACTGCTGACATCTCTGCAGGTAGATTTTTTGCCTCTGGGCAATAGGGCCATAGGTTCATAGTACAGCAAAGGGGGAAGGCTGGAGAACTTCCTTTCCTCTTGGCCCAATACAGCATGTGTGCTATGCACTGTATTTCTACACTGTTCCCATCTGCTACATAAACATTTAATAGCCCACAACTGTGTTGAAAAGCTGATAAATTCTGACACATTGGCCCATTTTTTCACTTAAGACTACAGTATGAAATAGTCTATGGCCTTCTCAGTGGGAGAATGCATTCAGGTCCCATCTCTATTTTTTCAATGTTTTCAATATAAAATCGTTCAGATTCAGAGAAAAATATCTTACAGAAACTACTGACCTCACACTCATGATAAAAAGGAAATCAAACCCCCCAAACAGCATTGGGATTATTGGCCTGTGAATATTTCTGCCTATTTACAGTAGATCAGAATTAGTAAGAGAGATAGAATGGAGGTTTTATATCATCAATTTAACATTAATTACCTAAATCTCTTTGAGGACATGTAACAAAAAGCCCCCGACGTTTGTGTCACAAAGATTATTATAACATATTGCCAAGTCATAGCATTGCTGCACTGGTAGATAGAATTCAAATTCAAATCCAGGCTAAAGATGCTACAGCTGTCACCCTTGCCCAGCAAAGCCCTCTTAGGTTCAAAAGTTAGCCATCCTCCTGCCTGCCTCCACCAAATCAGCTCCTGATCCCTGGAGATTACTAATCCCGACTTCTCTGCACATAGTTGACAGGAAGAATAAAGCTATTGTGCCTTCCTAATAATTCAGGCTAATCACATATTTATAAAAGAAAATTAGGAAGAAGTGATTAACTCCTTCCAGTTCAGCTATTGATAGTATAGATTTTATAAAGAGGCAGCTGGAATAGCTTTAAAATGTGTTTAAATTTTAACACACAGTTATAAAACAATAAATGTTTAAATAACTATGTTTTGGATGAGCCTAGTTGCCCAATATTGCACCACTGTCACCAAGGAAACGTGGAAAGGTGAGTTGACAGAGGCTTTCATTTTGGATGCACGTATTCAACTTGAAAGTGCAGCTATAATGCATGCCAGGTCCAGCTTGGGTGTCCACCCCTCTGAAGGAAAAGGGTGAAGTAAACACTTGAAACAGAAAATCCACACATGTAGGATATGACTTGAATCCCTGCAAGTCAGAAAGGATTTCCAGCTTTATTTTCTGTGTATTAAAATGCTATGAATTCTAGAGTGATTCTTCACCCAGTGCAACACAAAGCAAAAAGATGGCTACTGCTCTTCAGTGTTTGTGGTCCCTATCAGTTTGGTATTAAAAGAGTAGTAGTAGGCCTAAAAATGACAAACCAGAAAAGCTTCAAAAAACCAGAATCCAGCTAGTTGTCATGTGTTTAGGCAGGAGCTGTTTCCTCATTTCTGTGTTCCTGGTATTTCCTGTGTCTCCCACGGAAGTATTGATTCACTCATGATTTTCTTGAGTTCCCCTTCGAGAAGAGACTAAGCAGCGTTCAGTGACATCAATGTGTAACAAAGTCACAGGCACACAGCACCTTCCAAGAAAAAATCAGTATATCAGCAATTGTGGCCCACAGCACATAAGGTCCTCTAGGAACAGAGCAGGAAATGGCATAATTAAAGAAAGCAATATGCCAGAAGAAAATGGATTGCTAAACCCACCCTCATATTGTCCTGTCCCCAACAGCAAGCAATTTAAAACAGTGTCTTCTCTGCAGTAATACCTTTAAAAATAAAGTGATATGCATATTTTTGTTGTTGTTGAAAATCTTTACTTTTATCAGGCACCAGACACCATGAATATTGCCAAAAATTATTGGTTCAGGCATCTAGGAAAGAAATTATGAAAAATTTACTAATTCTTTGAATATTAACCCTTAATCTTAGTCAAAAATAGAATGAAAATACAATATTTCTATGGAAATCCAGCTATTTTTCAGGTACTTCCTTTCCTTTGACCCAACTCCATCTCTACTTCAGCTTTAAAAATGTAATTTAGGAGAGGGGAAAAGTAAAAAAGGACAAATGGCAGGATATCCCAGAATCCAGTTGTATTCAGTATTTCTGATGGTAACAGGGGAGAGCTGAGGCTGTGCATTCATGGAGCCCTATTGGCAAGGATAGGATTTTTGTATGGAATGAAAGGACTGCAGGTTCAAATCCTTATTCTGCTTGACTTTGTCTTTCACAATTTATATTTAAAAAATCTCAGTTCAAACTGATTCAGAACAGGAACCTGAACATAACATGCCACACAACATCCAAGAAAATTTTTGAAATATCTCCGCTTCACACTGGATAAGCAGAAATGTCTTTAAAAATGTACTGAAATTCTGGTTTTCTGTCTAATGTCAGAATAAGATTTGCAGTACTGTATTTCATCAATTTATTACTCTTTTATCACTGGCTAGTTTAACATTTCTCCGGTAGTGTTTAAGAGAGAAGCAGGAGGCCCTGAGACTCTACAGCTGAATATGTTTTATCTGGGAAAACTAGTGTATTCCTAACAAATGCTAAAATCAGTGAAATGAAACAAGTATGGCTCTAATGCATTTTAGCCAGCAGAAATAAATCTCATTTGTTTATCCTGAGCAGTTAATGGGCTAAAAATGGTTCAGCACTTTGTTTACAAGTCATTCTTACACACTCTGAAGAATGCATTGTTTCTTTCATTTTTTTTCTTTTTCAGTCATCTCAGAAGGCTGAATTCACATGTGAATGTTTTCTTTCCTGTACTTCTCTCTTTCCTTTCCTTCTTTCTCTTCTTTTTGTAGAATCACGAAGAATGCTTTGTCATCCATCCATTGATGACAATGGTCATTGCCATGAATGGTTTTAAACTGAAGGAGAGTAGTTTTAGATTAGGTATTAGGAAGAGATTCTTTACTCAGAGGGTGGTGAGGCACTGAAACAGGTTGAGGATGAGAAAGACGAGAGAAGTTGTGGCTGCCCCATCCCTGGAAGTGTTCAAGGACAGGTTGGATGGGGCTTTGAGCAACCTGATTTAGTGGAAGGTGTCCCTGCCTGTGGCAGAGGGGTTGGAAGTAAATGATCTTTAAGGTCCCTTCCAAACCAAGCCATTCTACAGTTCTATCATTCCCAAGGAAAATAAAAGACATTCCAAAATGAAATACTAAAATTAGAAGCTTACAGTGACCTCTTAGTACAAATGAGCAGAAGAAAATGAATGTTGAGGGGAAAATGTCTTGTTTACAAACATTTATCTTCAATTATTAACTATTTATGGAGGAAAATAGCCGTAGATACATGATTGGCAAATTGGCTTATGTTTAAATAATGTGTCTGAAGTTTGACTGAGCATGGAAGTTCATCTTTAAATAAACAAATGGTACCATAATGTTATAGTCATGAAATATAAACAAGCTGCAGTCATGGTATCTGCCTGCCGCACTAAAGTTGTGCAGAAGCACCCGAGTTTCCTTAAGCTCTTCCAGTGAACTGTGAAGAGGTTCGTATCAAGGAAAGTCACTGAAGTGTGTTACACTCACAGCTTTTCCTTTCACTGCATCTCAGTAGTCAAGTCTGCTGGTGAACGGAGGTTGCTGGGAATGGAAATACAGGAGCATTTCTTAATGTTGCCCACAAAACCAGGTAACTTTATCTCTCCAAATACTTCACCTCTTCAGCATTCATCCTAGAATCACATATAATGTGCCTCAGATGCAACACCCTCTTTGAGGTTCAGGAGACAGCAGCAGAAACAGGCAGGTGAGCAGGGAGTTTTGTTTGGCTGATTTGCTGGGTTTGTTGCTGAGCCCGTTATTACAGTGCAAACTGCTGGCAGCTGTCCATCTATCTGGTCCTCATCCCTCATGGTAGTGTATTTGCACTGCCAAGTATCTTCCCTGCTTCACTGTTATGAGGACTGATTGTTTATCATTCTCACAAGAGGATTTTTTATTTGCTTTTTGAGGAAGTCAGATTAGAAAGGTGGTGCATGCAAATCTGAAATGCAAGAGGGACTTGGTACTGCAATGAGAAAAATATTTTAGAAAAATCAATGAATTAATGTCTGTTAGCCCATAACCAGATTTCTCCTGTGACAAAAATGCTGTTAGGAAAAGCTGCAGACATTCTTCAAAAATAAATATTACTTGCACTCTTGGGAAAGAAATCGAGTCTGCTTCTTCACATGTCCCCTTCCCCCCACCTGTGGGTGTCCTAAACTTTGGTCCTGTAGCAGATAGGTTTAGCCTTTCTGAAAGGCACAGCTGTAGCTGGTTGCAGAGAAAGGAGCTGCCTGAGGGCCACCGTAGTCCATGGAGAGCTCACTAGAGTTAAGACTGTGACCCTGAACCCAGTATTTAAATCAAACATAAAGCAGAGTCCAGAGTACTCTTGCCAGTCTCACTGAAGAGTAGATTTGTGTTCTCAATGGGTTGAAGCTCTCCAACCATAATTTTACACATAATTTAAAGTATATATGTAATAAAAAAGCCGTTTCTTTCTCAGTTCTCTTTTATTTTCAATTTATAGTTGTGTGAAAAGCATATTTACCACTTTATGAAAGTAACATTAAAAATACATTCGAAAAAGCAAGAGAAATTCTACCAGAGGCAATGGAAATGAAGAGACATTCTCCACTGGGGCAAAGAAGATACCACTAGTGGATAGCCTCTGTCCATCTCTCTGTACTTGGACAGCCTAACCAGGATGTCCAGTTCACAAAGTACACAACAGGTCTGACTCATCATTCTTTTATACTTTGGAAGTTATTTCCACAGGTATGAACTGGGAGTGAATGCTACCTACCTGTTAACCTCCATGGTAGTCCCTTGCTTTTTTCTGGGCAACAGTAAATGATTTGCAAAGAGTCAAGAACACAAGGAATCAGATGTGAAGCATTTTAAAGACTTATCAAACCACATTTCAAACAATGGAGTGTGCTATGGAAAGCATTTTTAGCTTGGGGAATGCAGATGAGAAAAAATAGGGATGGAGCAATTAAAAGCCTTGATTTCCCCCTCCCACCTCCAGCATATGGCAGGAAATTGGATCAGAATCAAGTGATGTCTCTCCTTGGTGGAGTCTGACTTCTGACCTCTAAGACAATGGAGTCACAAGCTATCCTGAGGCTTGATTGAGAAGCCACTTCAACATTTCCATAAGTCATTCTGCCATTGCAGATCTGTCACAATTTTGTCATAAAGTTTGCAGAATTCTGTTGACATTGTGTCATCTCAATAAATGCAAAGGGAAAAAAAATGAGTCGGGGCAGGTGCGAGCACAGATTTCAAGTCTAATGCGTGGGCTGCTGCATGTCTTCTGACATAATCTAGGCTCTCATACTTGATGTTTTTCTGGAGCCGTGGTGAACTCTTCCATCCTTTAAAGCGATCAACCTCATTTGACTAATTTGAGAAGAAAAAAAAGGAAAGAAAAACACTTCACTTCCCCTCTCAAAGCATCCTCGGCCAACTTGGATCTTTAAAAAAGTAATGTAACGATTTGGGGCCTGGTTGTCATTTACATGAAGGTCACTTCACACTGATCTGGCTGTGTAAACGGGCCATAAGTTACTACTACACCCACTTGAAAGACCTCTTGTGCTTGCCAGAATGATGTAAAATGGCCTCAGTGTAAGTGAGAATTCAGGCTCTTATTTTTAAAGCACTATCCCTTTATGGTAATGCGTCAGTCAAGCACATTATATTCCACTCATTATTCTAATGGAAACCTGCAGCTTGCAGAAGGCAAACAAAATGGCCACTGACAGCATCACAGCAACAACAATCAGAACAGGCATGTTCCACTGCAGAAGGGCCCACAACTTCCAAAATACCTAAATAACCCACCAGCTTTTAACACCTGACCAGTCCTATTGACTGCTTGCTGGAACATATCATCATGCTGGTAATTTAAGGCCTTTTATCATGGAAAGTTGAAAACCGCCAAGATGCAAGACATCTGTTGGTACTAAGCATGGTCAGACCTTTCCACTGCTGCAGACTTAGTGATTACGTTTCTCATGTGCTCAGTCCAGCTGAGGTAGGATGGTATTTGTGCAACCAAGCTGACTGGCATGTGAGTTAATAGTTGCATCTACTGCAGTGAATAATTGGGTCTACAGCTGAGAGAGTGTTCATGCCCTCTGTACGCCAGCAACTCAGTGCTGTGTGGCTCAGTTTGCATAGAGGGCTTGCCAACTGTGATAGTGGCTTTGAATTATGTTTAATAGGAACCAGCTTGAAATTACTTGTATCGAATGGGCTAATGAATAATCAGCAAAGAGGACGAAGCTTCAGAAACTTTGGAACTTGTGAGATTTCACACCAATATGAATGGGTTTCATTGTTTTTTACCTTATCCTTCAGTCATCCATCTGGCTATGTTTGAAGAGAGATTGATATTCCTTGTAGAAGTTGCATTTGTGACCTGGATGCTTTGTGCAAGAAACAGAATGAGGTAAGTTAGGAGTGAAATACAAATGGCAGGAACTGAGAAGATAATTTTTTTAGGTAGAGTTTGGTGGTTTTATTGCATTTAAATGCACTCTAAACCCCAAAGAGAGCTTAAAGGGGTTAGAAGCAGAGAGCTCAGATTGAATTGTGTGAAACATAATTTGAGCCCAGTCCAGACTTCAGTTTTGTGGGCCCTGGGAGAGCTAACACATTCAGATCCCCAGGCAGATGCCTCCCAGATCTCCACCGCTAATCCCTTAGAAGCCTTCTGTTATTCTCTCATCTCCATCAGGCTGAAACAAACCTTCTCACCTTTGTGTAGCTCCCAAAGCAGGCAAAACCAAATTGTCTCTTAACTTTTGGAAGGAGATGGCAAAAACAAAATCTACATTAACTAGTTTTAATCAGTGCCTACTACTCCCACTTGTGCATCATTTAAGTCAGTGTGTAGTATTTAATAAAAGTATTCCATTTAACACTACTGTACTATAACTTTTAAACTAAAGTTTTCTATAAGAAGATACAGACAAAAAGGCCATTTGTCCTGACATGGATCTCAACCATTATGCATTTGACCTTTATTCCCCTCATTCTGAATTTAAGGTTTCTTATTTATCTCTCTAACCAGTGGGCTTGTATAAATTAGATCCCATTACCTTAGAAGTAATTATTAACTAGGAAGTTTGTAATTTTGATTTGGACCTATTTATGTGCAAAATATGAAAAACAAAAGACCTCCATATCACTGCACCTCCAAAGTATGAGCTTTAATACCTTAGAATATTCTTAGATATTTGTTTAAGACAAGATGGGGACCTGCGTGACAATGGAGAATTTTCAAGTGCCAGTTTTGCATCCTGTGGCCCCTTGAAGTATCAGGTTTCTGCTACATGACCACGAGCTGAATGGGTCTAGCATGAGGCTGCTGGGCAAACAGAAGGATGAGATATCCCAGGGGCTACCAGTGGCGCTTTCCCAGCCCTGCTACCCAGTTCTGCAACGGGCTGTATCAACTTCAACACGTGGGCATCTCACATCAGTCCAGCTCTCTGAACCATGTGGTACTTAACTCATGGCTCTCAGCTTAGAGCTATGGCTTCTAAAATGCAGGTAGTAGGGTATGAAAGTTTAAGGAACTCTGTCCTCAGCCTACCAGAAAACCATTTTTTGTGCAGTCTTCTTTGTGTAGGTATAGATTGTCATGTCCAGAAATGACAATCATGAAAGTCCAACAGAAAAACAGAAATAGCATGGCATGAATTATCATAAATGACGTTACTGCAGCACACACTGAACATCCCATGTCATCAAGGAAACACATTCTTCCAAGTCTTTCATATGCTAAAAGTCCAAAGACAGCCCTAATGCCAAGAGATATTTTTCTTTAGAACTGCTTTCATATTTGAACAAAAGCAGTTGTTGGAGTAAAACACTGTGCCTACATTTGTCAGAACAAAACTGGATTTCTCACTAGGGGTAATAGCTGGGCTTTTCGTTCAAAGGCCTGAGAGGAGTATGCAGTGATATCACTAAACCCCCAAAAATGTGGCTCTCTAAAGAACGCTACCCTTTTTTTCCCCCCTCCTCTATGGAAAGACTACAGTTGCAGCACACACTTTCATTCATCAGTGTTTCCCAAATTGGACATGCCTTATTTCAACCTCATCTGAGCACCTTCCCGCCTATCATTATAGTCTTCTTGCAAGAACATAAGTTTTCACTGAAAAAGGATCTACAATATCCCTGAGGTGAGGAGATACTTTTGTTCTATTAATAGCCATGTCTAATGCTTAATGGCTGGCACAGTTACTTTCTATTGTCCAACTCCTACCAGAAAGATGGGTACTTCAATTGCTTCTCCTCTTTGGTGTCTCCTTGACTTTCCCTGAAATGCTCAAGAAATTCCATGTCCAAATAAAAGTGCCAAGTGAGGGAAAAGAAGGCAGGAGATAATCAAAGAGAAAGCATGACAGTAATAATACAAGAACTGGAGGCATCAGATCAGTGCCTGGGCAGTAACCTGGGAGAGGTGTAATAGATTGGTCTGATGCTGCTCTGCAATACAGATTTCACTGGTCTCATGTATCCCATCACAGTCAATTTTGTGCTGTGTCTGAAAAGGGCACTGGAGGCTTCTGTCCTTCTGACTCTATCTGTTTTTATGTCTTTTCCACAGACACAAACCAAGAAGGGAACAGAAAATATCAGTGCTGAGAATGCCTATTGTTTATGAAGCAAAGCCAGCACAGACCAGAATTATGAGAAAAACTGCAGAAAACAAGACAGCTTGGGACACACGGAGCTCATGTTTCAGAATAGCACCAGCGTCACCCTCTCCTTCCTCTTCAGTAGGATCACAAAAAAAGACATCAACTGGCCCTGGTCAGATGCAGAACTTTTGGAAGCAGGAAGAAGCTCTGGACACTTTTTGCCTTTACATATATGAAAACCAAACTAGACATATTTTTTCAAAATGTGGAGTGCAAGTGGAACATCAGCTTCGCATCCGCCTCTTGGCTAAGTCCCATGAACAAGCCTGAGTTCTCTTCTGGGACAGGATACAGAGACAGATACAGAGACAGGATGCAGAGACAGAGACAGAGCTGCTCCTCCAGCTTTTTTTCAAATATCCGGAGGATATTTCAGAAACATAATTGTCTCCTCTCACCTTAATTTTCTCACCTCTTTTCCAAATCTGGGACTCCAAATCAGCTTATTTCAAGGAAACAGAGGTCTGGTTCTACTGACAGTTTTCTCTTACTCAATTTACCTGCTGCTCTTATCTCTGTTATTGTATCCATTGCTGGTTTTCAATCAACCACCCAAAACAACCAACCTCCAAGAACACACCACTTCAGATTCATTTACTGTCATGAGTTAATAAGCTCTAGCTCCAAAAGTTGTTTTTCTCATGAGATTTTTTTTAATCAAATAAGTGTCTTTCTTGCTAGTATTGGCGTTATTTGTAACTTCACTTGTCATAGTTCAGACTAAGGGGGATCTATCTCTCTGTACATACAGAAACCTAGCACAAAAAATCAGGTTCCAGCTCTCTGCCACTCATGCAGCTGTTAGGACCACCACCCAGCCAGGAAACAGCGACAGACCACACAAAGCAGCATGAAGTGAACTTAGTGCTGTTCATAGCAAATTCTGATGACAACAAAAAATAATGAGCAAGGCATACCCCCATCATTTCCTAAGTATGTAGTGTTAACTATCACTAACTTCTCATTGTGGGACACTACACCCTAATTTGCCTCTTATCCCATGCTTTCTGTCCACTGTTCCTCCATTCCTCCTTTAGGATAGGATAAGATAGGATAGGATAGGATATGACAGGACAGGATAGGATAGAACAGGTCTAGTAGCCAATTAAACCCAGTTATTGATGCCACGATGCTTATGAACTTGGCAATCTCTCTGCTGGTAAATAGACAAGTTGTAAAATTACTTTTTTCTTTCATAAAGGTGAGCCATAAGTGGACAAAGGTGAGTTAATTCTAATATTGGCAGCTGAGTTATACATGCTATGCACACACATACATGCACAAAAAATCCTCATTATTAAATCACAAAGCAATTAAAAAATTAAAAATTTCATAAGACCCCACATAAAAGAAATACAAGTGTTTAATGATGGATTATAAAGTGAAAGTGAGAAAAAAGTAAAAGCTGAGCTGTCTCAGGGGCTTCCCTTGCAGCCTGTGATACTGATTTCTGTCTTCACCCTCACACAAGCCGCAAGAGCTAATAAATTCCTGGCTCCCCTGCCTGGGAGCCAAGGCCGATTAATATCTGCCTACCTTGTTACCTAATTCATTATGGAATAGCAGTTAATTTGATTTGATATTATTTTAATAAAATTCTGTAATATATTAGATTGTTTCAGGCTATCAAAATAATTTTCCAATTATTACGGTTACTCAAGCAAGTCTTTTTTTCCCTTCATGAGCGGCAGTTGGTCTGACTCAGAATACATTAGCTCCTACAGCTTCATCCTGGCCAGAGGAATACGAAGTATATGCATGATTACACCAGAAATGTTATTGCCAGTAATGTGAGCCTGCAGATCAAGGCACAGAGTCCAGATTGATGTGCAATTACAAGCCCCCATGATGTCATGACATTGCTGATTGCTCTTCATCTACAAATGAGTTAATGCATTAATATACATATACATGGTTACACATACACATATGTGCAAGCATGCATGCATACAAGTATCTGCTATTTTCTGTATCCTGATGCTAGTGTTTGAGTGGCAGCAGTACATGAAGGCAACATGGGATAGATGCTGTATCTCACAGGAATTCGTGTTACTTGCTCCTGGCATGGGCAGTGCCAGTCTGGACAGCAGGAGAGGGTGGATGAGTTTTGCAAGCAGTGGGAGTTGCCTTTTTTTGCTGTCATCACTGCCGACCACTTCAACAAATACCAAGTTACATCCCTGCTTAGAAGCGTCAGGCTGCTCTTTTCTCTTGATTATAGCAAATGCCTAAGAGAGAGAGAAAAGAGAGGACATGGGTGGAACTTGATTGAAATAGGAAAAGGCAGCCTAGATAAAAGAGCAGGTGCAAACACAGCCATTCCATTTGCAGATGTGCTGGATGTCATAACATTTCTGCCTGGGTATGTGAGAGCATCTTCATCATATGCTTATGGGGTTTAGAGGGTGGTATACCGAACACCTTCATGGCTTGCTCCTAGTCCCACTGGACTGGGTCATCATCTGAATTAGGGGTAAAACTGGGTCTACATTAGTAAATTCATAGAGTGCATACAACAGAAATAGAAATGATTAACAGCTATGTCTCACTCTTTCTATAATACGTCCTTAAAGAGCTTTTGTTCACATGAACATATAAAATATCTGTATTGCCCTGCTGCGAGCAATAGAGGCTCCTGAATTTTCAACGGTGAAAGACGTTATTTGGTCCTCAAAAATAAGAACAGATGGGACCAGTTCTGTCTCTCTCAGATCACCATTCCAGTGAATACCCTAACATATTCCCTGCACTCCTGAAGCAGTCTCTGACCTTGCTGGGGCCATGAAAGTTGCCATCCCATGGCAAGTTCATGAAAAAAGTTCATGAAGGATTGCCATTTTGCTTTTCTGTTCTACCATTTCCCTGCCTGGATTGAAAAAAGAGGTGTAAGCAACTGAGTTTAAGCTGTCGATCATTTTTAAGTGGTTTTCTGCCTGTACATCACAGTTTCTTTTTCATGTTCTGCCTCCAAAAGTGGTTATTCCCATCCCATTCAGCTATCTTAGAAGAGTGGTGGTTGACCCATGGGATGTATGTCAAATATGATTTACAACCTTTTTCATGCTTCAGCAGGAATCAGCAGAAGCATAAATGAATCAGAACACAACCTACATATGTAAGGAAATACATATTTTTGTTTTAGTATTTGTAAATTGCCTTATTATTTCCATTGCTTAGCTTCATTAAGTGTATGAAATAGCCCTGTTAATCGCAGGATGTTGCAACAGCACTTATTGTGCAAAGAGTTTATTACTACAAGTAAACTATATGCAACCTACTGAGTGAAAGCACTATCATATCAAAGGTAGAGGTTAGTGCAATTTTTCCTTCTGTGTATCAATGTTTCTTAACTTATGTTCACAACTGGGTGGGCTTAAGTTACTGAGACAAAAATGATATTGTCTACCAAAAGGATATTCGTGAACGATGGGAGGGTGGTGCAGATGCCTAGTATGAGGTTATTTGTCGCTTTAATCCTTGGCAGTAAAAATGTTTCTAAGCTTTCCTTTTAAAATCATTACATTTTTCTACAAACTACATTTTTACTAACCCTTATAGGATAAAATACAACAAAATTTTTGTTGTCACAAAATTCATATACACAAAAGACTTTGGAAGCATTCATGGTTTTAAATACACCCATTTCCAAAAGGAAGCTTTCAATACAGCACCCAATGTCTAGAAAGCTTTGTTTAAAGTCTCTCTGTCACCGATTTTTTTTTTTTGAATATGCAACATTTTTAGATGAGTAATATTTTTTAAAGATGTTTTAAAGGTATCTATCACATTTTAAAAACAGGCAAAAAGACTTACAAAGAATCCTGACTTTATCTTTTGAAAAAAAATCCCAATGTCATTAATCATAACTAAAATTTTTCAGTCTCTCAGTATTAGTGATGCTGAAGTGAATTAACTAAAAGGCTTTCATGCTTCTTGATCTTATATCCCATGCCTGAAACCCTCATTCATTCAAATCTTTCCTACTCACGTAAGTTGTCCTATTGAAGTCAATGTATCTCAGCATGTAAGTGGGGTTTGAAGAGAGGCCTTTGGTATATAAAAGTGGGAAATAGAGTTGGTTCTCATGATTCTTGCATAGAAACTGGTAGGTTTACATTCTTTTCAACATCTCTAATGCATAATCATCTAAAATGATTTTAGATCCTAGAAATTGCTACAAGATGGTTATAAATTCTTTGTGTAGACAACTTTTCCATTTGGTGGTAAAACTGGAAGGCCTTATCACTCTTTTATAACTTTCTATATAATTTTTATGAAGGCAAACATAAGGCATCAAAGACTGCAGGCTAAAAACTTCTCTGTGATCCAAACCAAGTGGCAAAATTAAGTCCTGAAATAGTTAAGAATCACATCTGGTTTATGGTCTGCTTAGGCGACTTGGCCTGAGAACATAGCACAGGAGTAGATTGATGCAGAATAAGGCTCAAATTTAATAATCAAGCTTGGTTACTGAATACAGCTATAAAGATGGATGAAATGAAAAGTTTGTATTACATGTCTCCACTCATCACATAACAAAAGAACATGAAATAAGGGGACGTTTTGAGACGAAAAGAATGGTCTGTGCTGAAAAGGCATCAGATGTAAACAATATGGCATAAGACTTTATTAAAAACAATAGCCAAGGAAGAATGTGGTGTCCATTGCCTGATAATGGAAGAGGGACCTGAGAACCTTAGGCCCAAGCTGCTGTCACTCTGTACATGTGCTTCTCTTTATGCAAGTGACAGAAGATCACAAAATCCTTTGTTATTTTACTGCCAGTGAAGAGTTCTGCCAGCACATTACCATTGTAGAATCTCTGTTCTCCACCCTTCTTCTCCAATCCACCCCTCTTCCCTCTGGGTAGTCATCCTTTTGCCTGGCCAGCAGAGTTGGTTTAGTAACTCTCTATTCTTCTCGTCCTCCTCTGATCAGAAATCCTGCAATACACCCCATCTTGGATGACATACAGTAGAAGAGAACATTTAATTGAAAAATTACAAGCTGTGCTATTATGGTAACTATTACTATACGCATTGTTTAACTATTCATCCACATCTTCTGCAAGTCACAGGACTGCCAATCCAAGATGCATCAATAACTCTGAGACCCTCTAACATTCTTTCACATGTAGCTTTAGTTACAGGAGTTGGGATATTGGCCTGATAGAAGGGAAAATTCTGGAAGTGATATAACCCTGGGGAAATGTTCTCGCAATAACTGATGACAACGCAGACAGAGAAGATTTAATGCATTTTTAATTCCATGGTTGGGCTTTCTGAATTGCCCTGTGAAAAACTGTGGCCATACTGGAGATTTATCTTTCTAGATATCCATCTTAGGTGTGTGCACGATCACCCACCTCAGTGCCTCAGTCTCATGCTTTGACATTCTAACCTGCCAACATCCCTTCAGAACTGCCCATCCCAGGTAAGAGCTGAGGAGTTGTCACAGCTGGCCAGACTTGTGCAAAGTCTGTAGGCATCTTCACCTTTCAAACATCTTTCCTTATGAACTGCTAGGTAAGTGTAACCAAAGGATATCCCCTTACTAGCATGCTCATTTGCACTTTAACTGCTTTTGTACTTTGTGAAACATATAAGTACTCTGTAGTTCAGGCTACTCAGAATTAAGTCCTCTTTATCATATATAATGACTTGGAGAAATGTTTTAGATGTCATTGCACAGTGTTCCTGCAAAATAAGTGCCACAGTATTTCTCTGGGATTTTTGCATTTTGTTTTTTGTTGGGGTTTTTGTTTATATGTGGAGGTCTTTTGAGCACATAACAGTAATTTTCTTTAAGTAACTTTCTAATAGGTTTCATGGGTACATGGACTGAGTTTCTCTGTTTCTCTTTTTTTATTATTTTAAGACTTCAAATAGAGGAACAAAACTCTGATGAGGTCAGTCTGTATGGAGAAGGCCCCATGCAGTACAGTGATGAATATCTAATTTTTCTATAGAATGACAAATATAATCAGTATCCCAATAAAGAAAAAGGTCACATAAAGGGTAGCTCAGAACACATCCAGAAGAAGGGAGGAGCAGAGTATATGTTAATCAGTTCACAAATATTTCCTGACTTCTGAAAAACAGAAGTATTCTCTGTGTTCAGGGGCCTCAGCATCATCAGTCTACAATTAGCACAACCAAGGAAACTTCTATGAAAATAAATGGTACATATTCCTTTTCCATTTACAGGAGCATAAATCATTGATAGTGGCTGAATGTGCTAGATAAAAAAATGTAAAACTATTATCAAAACAGAATCAGATTTTCTCTCATGTTAAATTTTGGATTCTTAAGGAAATAACACAGGTTCTTAAGGAAATAACTAATTATATCTGGTTATCTAAGGCTGAGGTTTCAGGTTTTATAACATGTACATGAGAATAAAATGTATACACATAACCAACTTCAGAGAAAACTGTAACAGAAGCTGTTTCAGTGATTCATAGAGAAAGAATGAATGAGGGTTAGCAGCACTGTCTTTCTTGTGTAAATTTTGACGATTCATTGAATGTTCAAGTTTCCCAGCTGTAACATGGGGCAGTATCATTTGCCATTTTCACGTGGGTGGTCAGAGGATGGACAGGTTGAGATAATGACCTGCTCAGACCCAGCTGAAAGGGGCCTGCAGAACCAGTTGTACCTTCAGCAGTTTATCCTCCTACTCAGCAGAAAAGGAGAGCCAATGATCCTAGACATGAATGGTTGCACAAGAGACATAAAAGTAAGGTAATTAAAAATCATTGGGTAGAACAGTGATGAAGTTTGAGTAATTGCATTCTCCCTACTTAAAAAAATAACTCCCTGAAGCTTCAATTGGATATAGGATTTTTTTTCTTTCATTTGAAGACAGCAGGTGTTGTGCTACAATGCTGTGCATTGTTAACGAGTTGCCAAGTTTCTCCTTAGCAATGGATTGGCAAAGTTATTCCCTTCAGTATGTAAAACACTTTGTGGCTCTCTGGGGTGAAAGAATATATAGACAGAAAATCAGCTATACCTGGAAGGGCCTGATTTGATAGGAAGACTCCTGTGGAAGGGAGTCCTGTCCCATAAGAAGTAAGCTCTTGAGAGGGGCAATAGTAAATCGTCTGGACAGAATGCAGGAAGAAATACTTGAATCCATTTCAGCTATTTGTAAAGGAAGTACATATCTAAAGCATGAGCTTTTTCAAGGCTGTCACAAGCTCTGTGTCTGTCTTAAAAATCTCCAGGCAAATGGAGAATCCTATAATGTTTGTATAAGCAGTTACTGGTTTTATTCTGAACTTCTTCCAGAGGTTATGCTCTATCTCAACGTACAGATCTATGAATTAAATACTCTGTTTATCGTTAGGGCACAAACTGAAATGAAGCAAGTTCTCAACTTCCCCATTGGATAGGAGGAACTCAGAAGAAAGTAAAGAGCAGGACTGCCAAACCTAACAAGGAGCTCTTTTAACCGATTGGTACCATCAAAGAGTTAGAGGGGAAGACAACATTGAAAGAGTGGATAATATTTAAAAAATTATTTCTTCCTAAACTCTCCATAAAATGAATGAATCCTCTTGCATAACCAAGAATTTCTCTTCTGTTTTTTCAGTTGAGAATCTGCTTTTGAAAAAACTTGCTGCATGTCATCATTTCAATTTCCTGTAAATTCTTTTTCCATTTCAAAAATTATCATATAAACATGTTAAAGTCACCTCACCACTCTGTCAAGGTTATGGTGATTTGCATAATGGATATGCTTTTTAAAAGAGAGTGGACTAAAAACAGATTCTTTTTTTACATTAAACCTCAATCATACATTAGGAAAAGCAGAGCATAAAGAAAAGAGAAAAAAATCCTAGCACACCTGTAGACTTCAAAAATTGAATTTCTTGCATTCTATTCTAGTGTCTAGTTTCTAAACTCACTTGCCAGTATAATATCTGAATGTCATATGAGAATAAATCTGTCCTGGATTGCTTTCTAAAATCTGGACCACTCTAGGAGAAAGTGAGTTGATACATATCTACATGCAAGGAAACAAGTCCCAGAAAATCTGTGTAGGTAAAAGAGGAGGTACCAGAATTTGTGATGACTCTTCATTCCCAGGAATTTATTCTTTAAACTTGGAATGAAACCCTCACAACACATGAAAAGGCATTAACTTCCACACAACATATGCACATGACTTCAGGTGGTCATTTACCGGCAGAGACTTCTAGAACTGAATAAGCATCAAATGAGGCAGAGTGGCACTTCCACTTAAATTTTCTATATGGTTTTCTTTTTTAAGGAAGTCAAGAGAATGATAATTGGACTCAAAAGAAAGTGAATAACAAAAACACAAGGGTATTTTGAGATTTGAGTTTTAAACACCAGAGTGCAAGATTGTGAGCTTAGTTATAGCAGAGTAAATCTGAAGTAAATCCATTGACATCAAATCAAAACCTGAGTCACTGAAGTCACTTACTCTGGATTTAGAATGCTATGACTGAGATTAGAATTTGGCCTATGCTGTTTAAATAAGGTCAATGTATATAAAAGAAAATAGAAATTAAGACAGCAGAATGCAGAGAAACTGAGGTGATAAATAGAATGGAAGAGTTTACAGATGAGGAGAGAATTATTTAGACTTGGAAGAATAATAAAGATGATTAAGAGGTGACATGACTGAGGTATTTAAACTAGCTGAAGATTATTATAAAATTAAGCTTGATGATCTATTTGAGTTTGTTGAAGAGACCAGAACTACAGTATTTAGGTTAAAGTAAAGTGGGAATATATATAAGATTTTAAGGAAGTACCATTTTATGGAGACTGATAAAAAGATGGAAGGTACTTCAAATTCAAATGTTAGAGACATGCTGCATTAATATTTAAGCAAATGCAATAAGACTATCTGCAACCTAATGCAGTTAAGTGGTATCAGTCAGTTTTCTACTTGCAAATAACCAATCATTTTTACAGAGAGCCAATTTCCACTGATTATTTCTTCCCCTGAATAGCTAGATCAAATCAAAGATACAGAGCTTAAAGCTGCTCAGATTTTTGGAGCAAAGTCAGTTTTCACTAGGTGTTGATCTGGTCTTGTGTTTTTCTTTCACTCAGCAAGACTGGCAGACTCTCTCTCAAGCTCTGAGAGCTTGGTTGCATGCACTGTCAGGGTGGCATGAGGAAGCTTACACTTGTGCTGTCCACACATAACCTGTTTGGTGGGTAATTAAAGGATTTTAAACTCCAACACAGTCAGTCTGGCTCCTTTCAACAACTCAAACTGACAGGAGCAGAAGATAAAAAAGAAAGAGCACTTTAATTCTTGTTGAAAGAAAAAAATAATTATGTGGAAATATAAATAAAACTTATGAACAGTGTATCATTGTTGGCGTTTTTTTTCATCTCTGAATCACTATTGAAGAAGATAAAGCTCAGCCTAATGACCTACCTCCAAACATCACTATACATAATCTTCTGCCTTCCCCAATAGTACAGCTCTGCTATAACTGTTTAAGCACATTTTCATGAGGGTAAATGACAAGTGAATCTAATCAGTGTTGTACAAGCCTGTAAATCAAAAGGTAAATCTGGAAAATATCAGATAAGGAAATAACACAGAGGTTTGCTTCCATAGTCCCACTTTACATTTTGTCCTCCTGCCTTACTTTCCCAACTCTATAAGCCTTACAAATGGGATTAATCAAGAGAAAGTTTTAAATCACTTTAAAGAATGGCAATAGGAGACAGTGTTAATATTTTAGCTTTTTTTCTCTCATATCAGATTATATTATAAGACTCAGATGAAGTATTATGTCAGGCATATGTAAAATCTCAACACAGTTCAGTTCCTTAACAATCCCCTTTTAACTCAGACTGCAGAGCTCCAATGTTGTTATGTGAACATGCTGTGTCAAGAGGACTTTATAAAAGGGCGCTTTTTGGTAAGGAAACATTCCATTTGGATGGGAGTTTTGAGGTCGAATTTCCTCAGGACACAAATGCTCTAGACTTCATTGCTCACCAGCAATTACTCTAACCCCTTTAAGCTACCACCACTCCCAAATCAGTTTGAAAAGATGACTGCAAGCCTGTCATTTGTAATGGAGCGAAGGGCAGGAAAGAGCACTTCTCCATGGATCCTACCCTCATGGAGGGAGGACTTGCAAGGTTGGCAGAAATATTGAGGAGATAGATGGGATTTCAAATTGTCTGCCACTGTTTTCTACTTTGTGAGTCTAAGTTTTTAACTATTTTCTCTTGCCCCATTTGAGGCTAGATCCATCCTATTTTATTTAAGCAATTAACTGATTGTTGGAAGCAAAGTCTCTCTAGATGTCTCACATAACTGATGAAGAAAGCTAGCTGTCTTCTTATGGAAATTCAATTTTCATTCAGCTATGAGGTTAGCTGCCTTTTACACCCACACCTGTCTTTCCCCTGAGCTCATATATCTCAGTTATATTTCTAGTTATACCCTTAGTCTGTAAGTGATTGTAAAGTCCAATCCTGAGGCACCTGAGTCTTTTCAAAAGCTGGATAGTACAGGTTTGTGTATCTGACTCCTGGAACTGACATCAAAAGTTAAGTGAAAAATAACTTGCTAAGTACCTTTGTGAATCCCAGGGTCGTAGAAGTTATTAATTGAACTCATTCCACTCATAACTTAGGTGATTATGCTAGCTGCTGTGACAACTTTCTCTTTTTGTAAGTCTTGTTTCCTTGAAAAAGACTGATGTGATTACGTGGGTAGCCTCGCTGTCTGTCCCCGCCTATGAATATTTTTTCCCCTGAATAAATCCACTGACCAATTTCAATCACATGCAAAATCATAAAACAGTAAAGTTTCAATGTGTTTGTGAAAATCAGTAGGTAGAGTATATCAAAATGATGCCTCTGATGATGAAAAAGATTAAAAAATAGTTTGTTGTCAACTCTGTTTGGCAATGTCCAACTGGCTAATCAATAACAGGTTATGGTGTTCAACAGGGATAAAATAAAGGGGAAGGGCTGTGGGAGAAGCTGTTACAGTGTGTGAAGCCATGGGAAGTTTACAGGTCAAAGGGTTTTTGTCTTGCTATGTATTGAAATACAGACTGAATTTGTTCCATTACTTATGGAAGAACTTATCTTTTTTCAATGTGAGTGTGGTAGGTATGATTGTTTCTCCAATCATTTCTTTTTTCACTTGCATACAGTAGGTAAATACAGGAGGAAACTGTAATTGCATGAATAAAAATAATTACCTTTTTTTTTTAACATTTGCATAGTTGAGGTTATTTTTGGGTTTCCATTTAGTTACAAGGCAGTAAAAGTATATTCTTTTGTGCACAGCTCCACTTCTGTATACACAAGTTACAAATGGAAAAGTCTATTTCTTTGTAAATTCAGCTGGGAAGACAGCAAAAACAGTTCTAGGGGCATACTTAATAGATCAAAAATGTTATTATTTCTTGAGGCAAAATGCAGAACTAGTACAAACTCATTTGACCAATTCATACTTGTTTGGTATATTTCAAAAGCATGATTTTATGCTAGATCAGCTATCATCTCTCTTCCTGCAGCAGTCATCAGGCCAGGAAAAACACTACACTGTATACTCTGATTAATTTGACATAAATACTGTCAAACTCTCATACCTGAGCCAGATCATGTTTTGTATAGAGGATGATCTGGGTGTGCACATATCTGGTATTAATGAGCACAGAAACAAAGCTTAAACTGTGTCTTCCCCCTCCGTTTAAGTAAGAAATGGTAATCAACTATAAGTTACTGGTTATAGTTCTCCTCTGATACTGGCCAGTTTTCCATGTTCACTCCAAGTACATGAGCACTTTTAGCAACGTATCCATACAATTCTTACTTTTCATTACGCTATCCCAAATATTACACTGAGCCTTCTTTACTCCCAGATGATTATACATAATGGGCAGTGTCTGGATGGAAGTGTGCTGCAGGGATTGTGAGCAAATGAACTGTCTCAAACTTACAATGTGGTACTGCTCTACCGTTAACAGAATCTTCTGACATTATTTCAAGCAGTGAGATTATTAAGTGTCATACGGCTAAATAGGATGGGTCATTCAGTGGAAATATCAGCAAATTCAGTCATATGAAAACACAGTACCAAATGCTCTATGTGACATTAGCCCATCTCTGCCGTAAATCTATAGAAGATCTCATTTATTTTATATATAGATATACAAGTATATATTTATAGATAGATATACAAATATATAGGTGTGTGTATATATGTATATGTATATAAATATATATATATGTGAGATACCATTTTGTATGTTGCTTGAGCACTTGTCTTGATTCAAGAAAGAGGTAAGAAGAAATTTTAATAAGGCAAATAAAAGGGGGACTGGATAGTTTAAAGGATATATGGTTACTGAACAGCTGGCAAGATATAGATTTTAGGAATATTCATATCAAATAGCTGATCATAAAGGTTAGCTCAGCTTCCTACGTCGGATCAAGTGGCCTCAAATTATGTATAAATATAAAAATACATGATCTAAGTAATTTTATGGAAAGCAGAAGACCTCCATAATCCCAAAACATCAAAACTGATACCTAATCATTTCTCCCTGGGCTTCAAAGAGGCAGCTCTAGACCTTGGTAAAACCTGATCTCAATTTAGGAAATAGGCATTGTGCTTGAGGGGATGAGAACAAAAAATACTCTCACATAATACTCCTTAGAATATTCACCTACCTCACCTGGAGTACTGCATCCAGGTCTGGCATCCCCAGCACAGGAAGGACATCAGCCTGTTGGAGACAGTCCAGAGGAGGCCCACCAAGAGGATTGCAGAGATGTAGCACCTCTCCTATTAGAAAAGGTTGAGAGAATCAGGATTGTTCAACCTGGAAAAGAGAAAGGGGTGACTTATTTGTGGCCTTGAATTTCCTGAAGGGAGCCTGCAAGGAAGATGGTGAGAAACTTTTTGCAAGGGAATGAAGTGATGGAATAAGGGGGAATGTCTTCAAAATGAAGTTTTAGTTAAGATGTTAGGAAGAAATTTTTTACTGTGTGAGTGGTGAGGCACGTTCCCCAGAGAAGTTGCGGATGACCCAACCCTTGAAGTGTTCAAGGGCTGGATGGGGTTCTGAGCAACCTGATCTAGTGAAAGGTGTCCCTGCCCTTGGCAGGGGGGGTGGAATTAAATGACCTTTAAAGCCCCTTCCAACCCAAACTATTCTATGATTCGGATATTCTATCATTAAGGTAAGTCCACCTGAGACTCATCGGATAACAACACTAACTAAAGAGTGCATCCCTTTCACTCTGTTCACTCAGTGAAGGACCAAGAAATGCAGAGAAGACAAGCACAAAGTGAAATAGGATCTTGTGGACAAAATACTGGATTATAACTCAGAGATACTCAAATTACTCCTGGCCCTACCATCAGCCTGCTATGTGAATCTATTGTTTCACATTTGGCTTCCCATGCCATACCTATCTTTTCCCATTTGTTTGTATTTTCTAGCGCAATGTAGCCTACGCACGTAACTAGAATCAAGTAATAACAACAGTGCACGGTATAGTGCAAGATTAGAAGTGTTTGCAGGAGAAAAGAAAATGTGCTCTGTAATAGTCTGCTCCACAACGAGACAGTGTTCCAGGAAATTAAACTCATTAGGTATTTGGGAGGCTGGAAAGGAGACAATACTGTTGTCAAAAAGCGTTTATGCAAATAGTTCAGTAAGATTATTTTTGTCTGGAACCAAATGGTTAATTTCCATGTGCACAACCCCACCTGTAAACAACTGTTGATGTGAGGCGTACTGGGGAGTTGAAAGCACTGTGCCTTTAAACCCATTCAGGAGGTTCTGCCATTAAAAGGATGCAACAGAGCTAGATCTTATTTGCCAGTATTGCTTTGGAAACTGAGATGAAAGAAAGGATACCTTTGTGATGAAGGGAAAGAATTATTCCTACAATGCAGGCAGTTCAGTTCCAGCCTAGTTCGCCAATTCTCATCTGACCTTGGTCACATTTAAGCTCAGCTTCTCAGTGGAGGAGCCAAAGTTCCCCTGTGGAAGGTGCTGAGGACAGAGGTGTTTTACGGGTCCAGAGAGGGCTTGGCTCCTGCAGAGAGGCTATCCTTTAAACATCATGGTCTGAATGACCCGAGGGTTTTCAAGCTTCATCAAATCTCAGTAGAGAAACTGAACAGGTGTACCAAGGAAAGATCTCTTCAATAGTTGCTTTTTTCCCTATGCTTTCCTATGCTTTCATTACTGCCCCTGCCAGAGACAGGATACTTGAAAGGTTGTTCTTCTGCTGAGGAATGGTGCTCTTCTGTTACAGCTATGTTTTGATATAGATGATTCAGTGCAGGTCTCAGATTCAGATCTCTGCAGGTCTCGGTTTTTCCCATCCACCTTTTTTGTCTGTCTTCTCTAAATTGGCTGTAAGTTTGAATCCCAGCCCCACTGATTTATGGGAGTTTTGCCATTAGCTTCACTGAGCAAAGATTTGCTCTTACATTCTTTGAGTCCAGGACTGTCTTTTATTATGTGTGTGCCATGTCTAGCTCACTGGGGTGCTGAAGTCAGTTGGGACTGCCAGATGCTACTGTAATGTGAATAAATGTTAGTATACATGGAAGAAGAAGAGAGATCGTATAGGTTTTCTTTCAACCGTTATATAAAAATCCTCTCAAACTTGAAGGACTTCAAGATATTACATTAAAACCAGCTTTTATATTATTTTTTGCAGGATCTCCAGCATTTTTCATGTGCAGACTGATGGCTAACAGCTCTTCATGGTATTTACAGGAAAAATGCATAGTGCTAAATAATCGCCACATGCCGTGGGAGTAACTTCTGTTTTTAATAAAACCAATCTGGTCTGGATCAATGATAAGGGGGCATAATTTCTTCAAATGGGAAGCCAGCTCTTTGAAACGAATCTTACAGTCTACATTAATCTCAGATCAGGGTCTGCAGGGTAAGCAGAAATCAGAGGCCTGGCTGTTTCTGTGAATAAAGAGTATTGTCCCTGTCTGAGGGAAAATTCTGGCAAAGAGATTTTACTGGGAGAAAGAAGTTTTGGTGCACAAGACAAAGTGATCTGGAGTGTATGGGGCTAATTGCTGGTCTCTGTTTCTTTAGTTGTACAGGCACTCATTCAAGGATGCATTTACTGGACAATAAGCTCTGGCACTAGGACTCCCTTTTCTCAGGGAATGAATCCTCCTTGTTGCAAGGCAGGGAGCAATAAATGAGCAGAATTGCTGCCCACATCATGATTGCCTTTAGCGCTGTCAACCCATATATCATACATTATCACCTCTATTCCCTGCTGGCAGCCCCTCTACACTTTGCATATGTGTGGGTGGCCCAATGCAACTGACTCAAGCACCACTGATATCCAGGGTGGTTTGCTTGCACACAGTGGTCCATCGTACTGCAAGGACCAAGTAGCAGGCCTAAGGTCTTGTTATCTTCTCCCTTCTGCTACATCTCTATCTTGCTGTTGGATCAGCTCTTCAGCCTCTCCTCTGCTGTTGCTGCAGACACGGCATCAGTATTCTCCATCCTGCATTTCTTGCCATGATACTATCAATCTAATCTTACTGTCCATTGTTTCTGTAATTAATGCATTGGCGCGTGACAAATTGCTAAACAGAGGAAAAACAGAGAGTTGTCTTTAGATTCTATGGATCCCAAACGGAAACTGCAGAGAGGAGAAAAAAAAGACAGCAGGTGTCCAAGCAAACCAATTGTTGTCACTGGACTCAAGAATGACATTCCAAGAGCAGATCCTTTTTAGCAGCTGTCCAGTTGGGCAGCTACGTTTGCTGCAAACAAAGTGGCTTGCGACTCCCTTTTCCAAATATAATAGGTAAACTAAATCCCTTGGATTTTCCTCAAGCTTACAATAAACAATAACAATAAAGGTATATGTATCCCGTTGATTTTAATGTTTTCTGTTTAAGCATCCTTCTTTTACAACAGAAGAAGAGCAGAGAAATGAATCACCCAAGGTCATAATGTAAATCAGCAATTAACTCAAGGTCTCCAGATTTCAGGTCTGAGATCAATAGATCTCAGTTGCGTCTCTGGTAGGAGAGAAGACAGGAAAGGTACTTACTGTCTGATTTCATTTTGTGTAAAATGCAAATGTACAGGAAGTTAGAATACAAAACCACCCAATTTTGCTTTAATCATGTGACTGCTTTTGGCCAGGTTTCTTGTTTGTTGGTTTGGTTTGAGTTGGGGTTTTTTCTGTTTCCTTAGCTGTGGCCTTTCAAGCAGTAGTCTATCTAAAATGATACAAGATTTTTCCAGTTTCTGCTATGGATGTGACCACCAGGAAGATGAAAATTTCCACGGTGCTGGAAAAAGAAGCAAACAAGACATACAGCCAACCATAATAATTACATTTTGGCAAAGTGCTTAGTGGAAAATTTCCCATTGTCATTGTACAAACAATGCACGTTCTCCCATGAAACAGTGTCAGAGTGTTTCTCATAAACATATGCACCATTTCCTCTTCAGAAAGGTCAAGTAAAATAGCATCTATCAAAAGGAGCATTTAGAGGCAACCCACCTGTTATTGCCAGCCAACAGCAACTCAGAGAAATGATGCTAGTGTGTCTTCAGGAAAGACAACTGGGTCTCTGTCTGCAGTGGATTTTTACGGTGTAAAAGAACAGACTGGTTGAAATTCACAATCCACTACTTTAAACTAGCTTTGTGAGGCCAAATAAAGTCAGTAAAGATAAATTATTGAGGTTTGGAATAGATGCCTCAATGGAACTATTGAAAAGAGATGTGCTAGCATCTCAACAGAAGTCTTTTGAGCCTTCCCACAAGATTCTTCCATTTAGGGGGCTTCACTTTTGAAACAGAAGTTATTACAATCAGCAGATACCTTCTAAAAAAGCACAGTGCAGCTCAACCAAAGGTTGTGTTTGAAGCACAAACAGCTTGATGAAATTCTTCAGTCCACGTTATTCAGCACAACAGACACTATTGTGTCTCGGGCTTTATTAACCCCAAATCTATACTGCACCCTATAGCATGTGTTCTATGCATCCCTGATCATCCATAAATGAGATCTACAGATAAGGGAGAGATGATGATAAAAAGCAAGTTCACTTTCACTCTACAGTATGTTTTGGTTAGGCAATATCTAAATGAGAGAGTACCACATCACCAGGAAAATATATTTATGGGTCTACCAATAATGGAAGATTAACTACTGACAACCTGCAAATAATAACTCCCAGGTAAACAAAACTTTGGTCTTTCAATTGGTTGTGATCTTAGCATTAAAATAAAAATAAAAGTTATCATCAAAGTATCTTACAGGAAAATTAGTCCTTTGGATTTCATTCCAATTTTCAGTCTCCCCCCACTATTCTAAGCCACCTCTGCAATATGGGAATCCTAAGCATATGTATGCGTATGTATTTTTATACATATGTATATAGATCCTTTGAAGAAGGTATCCTTTAGAAATCTGCAGTTAAAGACACCGAATGGTTCAGAGGAGAACTATGTCAGGGTAGGTACTGAAGAAACAGTACTGAAAGGTTTCTGAGTGACTATAATGCATATGACAAATGGAAAGGGCCACTGAAATCTGAAGTCTTACAGAGGAGAAGTTTAATATGCAGGTCATCAGGGAGAGGAGGAAGAATTGGACAACTTGAAGGGCAAATCACGCTAGAATTCTGTGCAAGCCACTGAGCACAAATGACAAATACACCCAGAGACAACACTCATGTGCACAAATACGCCGTATAATCCCAGACACTGTAAGAAACATGTAAACATTCAAGCTTGCATTTGCATACATTCTGAAAATGCTAGAGGACGTTTTTGCAAGCTATTATTTAATTTATTCACAAGGTCGATTTGGAAACAGTGTTCAAATGTTTTGGAAATACGTCAAGAACATCTTTTTATTTCATGGTATTGTGGTAGCATCTCATTATATTAGTCTAATATGAATGCAGCACAATGAAAAAGCTATTGTGATGGTATTGTACTAAGCTAAATAGATAGAATGTTATTACAGTACTGTAAAAGGAAAGATTTATAGGTTAGCATTTGCATTTATGAGTAAGAACAGCACATGCTGCCACATACTTGGCTATCTGGACTCCCAAGGAAACTAAACCTTTTGTTATATTCAGAGTTATCAGACATTTGAGCAGTGAATGACCCTGCTATTGCTGGAAAAAAGCAGCAGCAAGAGAGAATAGGTGTGTTGACTCTGCTTCTGGAACAGTTTCTGCTGCCACATTCCCCAGAGGTTTTATCCCCTTTCAACAAGAACATCAGGGTCCCAGACAGAAAAGGATCCAATTGCACATCAAAGCAGCCTTTTTTTTTCAGGATGGACAACTAAGGGGCACAATTTTAATTTCTACAGAAATGCATCCAGCGGGGAAACAAAACTATGTTGTATGAGCTGAGGAATGCCTTTGCCTTCTCCAGGATATTTTCCACTGTGATTAGAGGAGAGGTGATGGAGGAGAGCTGAGGAGATTTCTCTGTTTCCTTGCTAAAAACATTTTGCCAACTATAAGAGGTTTTCAGTAGGACATCCCTTCATCCCCTTCTCTCCCTTGCTGAGTTTGGATTGATGAGATCTATGAGTTTTCTATTTAAAGGAGAAAATCCCTGTTTGCTTTCAACTTAGGTGAATAAATTTGATCTGGAGAGGAAAAAATCCTGAAAGCCAGATCCTCAGTGTTGTAATGACCACAGTTGTGCTGACTAGAATGAAACTGCACTGATTTGTATCAGCTAAGGCTCTGGTCCAATACCGCGAACACACCTTTGTAAGCCACTAAACATCTCTCCATGCTATGTCTCTTGAAAGAATAGATACTTTAGTGACAGCTGCTTCCAACAGGAAATCTAATATAATAATGAGATATCGTAAAAATATGAAATAGCACTCTGCTCTGGAATAAAGGCTTGTCGGAAAGCCTATCAAAACTGGTGGGGACAATACCATGACATCACATGGGTTTTGGATAGTTCCTAAAAATCACAGAATCACAGAACCACAAAACATGCTGAGTTGGAAGTGATCCACAAGGATCATCGAGTCCAACTCTTAGTCCTGCAGAAGACCATCCCTAGGAGTTACATCATGTGCCTGAGATTATTGTCCAAACACTTAAATGAGTTTTAAAATGTGTCTGAAGGAAACAGGTGCTTCATTCTTGGTAAAGACTGCTGTAAGTGAGATGTTAGCTCCTTAGGCCCTACTGAAAATCCCAAATAAGATAACAAATATGAAAGACTTTCACATATAACTGAATTCTAGAAATAGACTTTTAATATGGAATTTTCAATTGATCTGGACAAATTCTGGTTGCTTTCAAGAATCGCATCCTCTTGTTCACTTTGACAACACATGTATTGATTGATTGTCAGTCTGGAAGAATGTTTTTTCAGTCTTATTTTATAGGGCAGATATCTTTGTTTAACAAGGGATACCAGCCTGCGAAGTGTCTGATGTTTTCTGTCAGATGCTGAATGTCTTCATTATTGTTAAAAGTACTCCACATCCTGCAACAGTTGGTCAGCAAGTCAGGAGAACAGTGTTTGGAGAAAGCACTGCCCTCTCAAAGGAGGAGTTGGTAGTCTGTTCTCCTCCTCACCAAGAGTGAGCTTGTAAATACACTGGGCTGTATTACCAAGTCATAAAATCATAGAACATCCTGAGATGAAGTCCAGACTCCTGACCCTGCACAGGACAGCCCCGAGAATCATGTTGTATGCCTGAGAGTGTTGTCCAAACACTCCTTGAACTCTGGCAGGCCTGGTGCTGTGACCACCTGTCTGGGGCACCTGTTCCAGTGCCCAAACACCCTCTGGGTGAAGAATTTTTTCTAAACTGGCCCTCATGAAGCTTCATACCATTCCCTCTGGTCTTGTCACTGGTCACCACAGAGAAGATATCAGTGCCTCTGCTTTCCCCCATGAGGAAGTTGTAGACTGCAATGAGGTTTCCCCTCAGTCTTCTCTTCTCTGGGCTGAACAGACCAAGTGACCTCAGCTGCTCCTCATATGGCTTCACCTCAAGGCCCTTCACCGTCTTCCTTGCCCTCCTTTGGACACTCTCTAATGACTTAATATCTTCCTTATATTGTGATGCCCAAACTTGCACACAATATTCAAGGTGAGGCTGCACCAGTGCAGAGCAGAGCGGGACAATCCCCTCCCTTGACTGGCTGGCGATGCTGTGCCTGATGCCCCCCAGGACACAGTTGGCCCTCCTGGCTGCCAGGGCACTGCTGACTCATATTCAACTTGCCATTGACTAGGATTCCCAGGTTCCTTTCCGCAGCATAGCTAACCAGCATCTCATTCCCAAGTCTATATGTACATCCAGTATTGCCCCATCCCAGGTGCAGAATCCAGCATTTATCTTTGTCAGACTTCATACAGTTGATGATTGCCCAGCCCTTTAATTTTTCTAGGTCTCTTTGCAGGGTCTCTCTGTCTTCAAGGGATTCTACAGTTCCTCCCATTTTATTATCACTGACAAATTTACTTAGTGTTCCTTTGGGTCCCACATCCAAGTTATTTATGAAGATGTTGAAGAGAACTGGTGGATCCCTGCAGAACCCCACCAGTGACAGGTTGCCTGCCTAATGGAACCCTATTTACTATAAACCTGTGCACCCAACCAGTGAGCCAATTGGTCACCCACTGCATGATGTGTTTATCCAGCTGTTTACTGGACATTTTGTCCAGAAGGATCCTGAGAGAGACAGTATCAAAAGCTTCACTGAAATCCAAAATGATTACTTCAGCTGGCTTCCCTTGATCAACTAGGTGGGTTACCTTGTCATAAAAGGAAATTAAGTTTGACAAGCAGGACTTTCCCCTCATGAAGCTGTGCTGGCTCTGACTGATGACTGTGTTGTCTTTCAGGCGTTTTTCAATACCTCACAGAATAATCTTCTCCATAACTTTACTAGTCACTGAAGTGAGACTGACAGGCCTGTAGTTTCCAGGGTCATCCTTCTTGCCCTTCCTGAAAGTTAGGACAGCTTCCAGTCAGCTGGGGCCTCAAAATTCACTGAAAGAGGCTTCACAATGACATTAGTCAGCTCTGAGTATTCCCAGACAAATCCCATCAGCCCCATAGACTTATAGTGATCCAGCTGAAGCAGCAGATCCCACACAAGTTTAGGGTTGACTGGGACTTTTTCATTCTCATAGAGATGGTCCCACAGCAAGGGGCACTGGCAACCCTTTGCCTGTCATCAGTGTTGAAGACAGAAGTAAGGAAAACATTAGACCTCTCTGCCTTGTCTATGTCCCTGTTTGTGAGGTGACCATCCTCATCCTGTAATGGGCCAATGTTATTTCTGCATTGCCTTCTGCTATTAACATATTCAAAGAAAATCCTTTTATCACCCCCCAAAGTACTGGCCACCCTCAAATCCAATTGAGCTTTGGCCACACAAATTTTCTCTCTACAGTAGTGAGCAGCATCTCTATATTCCTCTCATGTCACCTGACCTTACTTCTACTGGGCATACACCTTCTTTTTTTTGCCTCAGTTCCCAAAGAAGATCCTTGCTCAGCCAAGATGTCCTTCTGCCTTGCCTGTGTGACTTCCAACACTTTGGTATTCCCTGCCCCTGCACTGCCATTCGGAGGTGGGGCTTAAAAAGTGACCAGCACTGATGGACCCAGCACCTTCAAAAGCGTTTTCCCTGGGGACCTTACTAACTAGTTCCCTGAGCAGCCTGAAGTCTGCTTTCCTCATATTCAGGATTGAAGTTTTGCTGGCAAGTTTTTGTCCTGTCAATGATTTCAAACTTGATCATTTCATAGGCACTATGGCCAAGATGGCCACCCAGCACTGTCTCAATCAGATCTTCTCTGTCAACAAGAAAAAAGTCAAGGAGTGCTTCTTTTCTAGTTGACTCTCTTAGCACCTATACCATGAAATTGTCATCCATTGCTTTAGGGATCTTCTGGACATGTTTGTGCAAGCTGTGTGGTGTTCCCCATTAACATTGGCAAGCTGAAGTCCCCCATAAGGACGTGGACAGCTGATTTGCAGGTGTCACTTAGTTCCCTGAAGAATAATTCATCACTGTCATCATCCTGGCTATATGGTCCATAGTAGACTCCCATAATTGCATCCACATTATTTGTTTGTCCCTTAATCCTTACCTAGAGGCTCTCAATCACACCACTGCCAACTGTAAGCTTCATACATTCCAGCCCCTCCATTACACACAATACTATCACCACCTCCACCCTCCCCTGCCTTGCCTGCTCTGCCTATTCTTCCCAATGAGCCTGTAACCGTCTAACACTGCACTCCAGTCACAGGACTCATCCCCCCAGGTTTCATTTATGCCAATGATGTCAGATGTCTGGCACTGGGCCAAAGCTTCAAGCTTGTCTTGTCTGTTCCTCATGCTGCACGTGTTGGTATAGAAACATTTCAGATGTGGATTGTCGCAGTGGACACCTCATGGAGCAGACTGAGGGATGTCACTAGCACTCAGTTTTTCAGGTTTTGCTGTTCCATCTCATTGCTTATCACTGTCAAGCCTGGATTTGTCCCTTTTCCTCTTCCAATATAGTTTGGCTATTTAAAGAATCACCATTTTAAAAAACCCACTAAAATCAATGTATAACATTTGGTGAGATTTGTAGTTTTTTCAGTTCTCCTCTGTCTTCCAGTAATGGAAATAACTTGCTGCAGACTTCTCCATTCAAGCCAGCACACTCCCTCCATTTATGCCAGCCCAGCTGCACACCAGTCCTGCCCCTGCCGGGAAGAGAGAAGGACCAGCAGTCCCAGTGCTGCTCAGCCTCAGAAACTGTCTCACATTGTGAAGGACAGTAAAAGTCTGAGGAGCACTGTGTCATAAACCTTTCTGCAGCAATGAAATCTCTTAAACCACAGTTTCCTCCCAGCTACCTTAAAAATCTTGGTTGAGTTTGTTCAGAAAAAAATCTGCTGAGGAATCCATGGTACAATAATAAAACAATAAATATGCATATATGTGTACATATATATAATTAGAAGATCTAAGTCATTAAATCTTTTTTTCTAAAAAAAGCAAAAGAGGTAGAATTTTTAGGATGCTTACTAAAAATTTTATCCAACCTATTGATTTTAAGTAGAGGTCATCAGATATTATTGGAAATATAATATATAACCAACAAATGGATGGAAAGATAGAGAGGCAGACAGACAATTATTGATTAAAATAACATAAAGAGCTTTACATATCTAAGAAAGGCCTTTTCCCTTCTCAAAAAGATATATGTATCTAAATATAAATCTTTCATATGATTTATCCTGTAGGATGCATGAGGAGTTCTTTGATTTTAGCAAAATTACAATATCAATAAGCAAATAAATTTTTGCAAAGAAAGAGTTCCTATTAGAGTTAGAAAATATTAGTGATCTGCCTCTCGTTATAAGAAAGCACTGCTCAGAAATAGCAATGAATTCTGATCAATGTTTTAAGTGATTATTTAAGACCAATTCAATCACATCAAAATTATTAAAAAAAAAAAATTTGAAATTTTATTATCACAGAACCCATCTTTGTAGGTGGACTCAAACAGAATTAATTTCTGATTTTGCTGCCCCCATCTTATTCTTGTTAAGCCTTGTTGCTGACTATTGAATTACAAATTGTTCCAAGATTAATGATGAAGTTTAAACCATTGAACTACTAGGTGGGGTTTTTTGCCAGAGAATTTCCATCCATTTGCTACCTACAGAGCTACCAGAGTGGGTCCTGCACAAAGCTCAGCTGCTTTCGGTCAAAACATATTTGGAAAGCATGTTGAATTTTGGTGACCCAGTGGCAGAATTGGCTACACAAGTCACTTTCACTAGGTGCTTGATACCAGCTAATTGTCTGTGGCTCATTCCTCAACATCTCAAATTTTGGTCTTGTTTTCTGATTATTCTCATTACCGTGCAATGAAACTAATCAGATAGTTTTAATCCTAAAAATCACCTCCAGAGGTCAGCTAGGCAATTTTTTACTTAGCAGGCTTGCGAAAATAAATATTTATACACGTTCTTATTTTCACCATGCAGAAATAAGTCCACTGACTTATTTCAGTGGACTGAAAAAGAGCATATATGATTAAAAGTATGTATCTAGTTAAAGGTCCTCATGATTCAGTACCTTTATGCCAGTGAAGAAAATAATAATCGACTCTTCTGTTTCATACTATCATCTCCCAGATGAATTCAACTCCTAGATGCTTGTCACAAGTGTCTAGACACTTTTGTTTGATTCTTCTCAGTAGGTCATGTCTTCAAAGAGTAATCATGCTGCACATTTGCAAATAGAAATATTTGTTAAAGCCAACGTTCATCCCAAGAGGGATCTCTCCTTGTGAGTGTACTGCTGGATTTTTGCCTGTTACAAGAACATAAAATAGAAAAGAGCTTATTGTTCAATACCAAGCCTGTGACAGACTTCTAACTGGAGAATTGGAGACCATAAAACATCAAATGATCATATCTTTCAGTCCTGCTATCAAGCTTGAAAGGAAATGATTTGATTCATTAAGCATTCCACAGGTTAAAAACAAATTACCTCCATTTGTATTTATTCGCAGATCTAAAGAGCTATCGAGCTCACAGACCTCTTCTGGACTATTAAAACCATCCAACACCAATTTTAAGAGTGCTCAGGAGGCAGCTTGCAAAGAAGTAGCACCCAAAACCAGGGACAGACTTTCTGAGAGCTCCATCTACAACACATTGAGTTTATTTTGGGACACAAACAGGAACCAAGCCCTCCTGAAAATCTGTGCCTCATTATGAATTCTGAGTATTATTAAAAATCTGATTCTCATTGAAGGTGCTGAGTACTTGAAAACTCAGTGCTAGGTTCTCTTGAATTTCCTATTGGAGAATTGTTAATATGCCAGGCAAGGTTTTTGAGTTAGAAATGTGTTTGAAAGGAATTTTGAGATACATATCCAGGTACCAGAATACCTTCTTAAAATATGTTTAAAACACTGGCGTAGGAAAAATACGGTGACTATTGTGTGGTCACATCATCACATCTCCTGCACTCAGTGCCATCATAGAGCTACAGAAATAAAAATGTGAGCAATTTCTAATTAAGAGCTGAATATAAAATATTTTTAGTCCAACTGTTAATAATTATAATATTCTCAAAACAGAAAAAAGCTTGGGGTTGTTTCTGTTGACTAAGGTATCTGGATTAATTGCTGACATGACCTAGTGGTAGAATTTGGAGAAGCAAAGACTCAAATTTAGGGGCTTACACTTTAAAGCTACCAATACAAAGGGCTGTTACAAAGTCCAAAGGCAGTTTAAACAACAGCCTTCTAGATCTGGAAGACATGACTTACACTGGATAAAGCAGTTCAATGCTGAGTACTTGGCTTAATTTTTCCCCTCTGGGCCGCACCATTGTTCTGTCATTTTGAACAAAATAAAAATATTTAAAAGGGATAATATTTCTAGGTCTTACAGATTTGCACTCTCTCCTTAGCTCTTCACAGGAAAAAGAATTATGGTGAGATAAATTAGACATTGCCCCGTGAAAAAAGACAAATTCTAATGGTGAAATACTGTAATAGGGATTAGACACTTTTGGTCTTGTGGATGATCTTCAAACATTCGAATATTTAATGCCTCTATTTTTAAGAGGCATTTGGACAATGCCCTTAATAATATGCTTTAACTTTTGGTCAGCCCTGAAGCGGTCAGGCAGTTGGACCAGATGATTCTCGCAGATCTCTTCTAACTGGAACTGTTCTATTCTACTCCATTCTATTCTATTAAGTGACCATCCTCTATGGGGACTGATGAGGCCAATAAGAAGTATAAAAAATGTTTGACTTTTGGAAAGGATAAAAAAATTGCAAATCTTTTGGGAGGACACCACTGGGATTCACCAGGAAGAATCTGCTACATATATAAAAATACAGATAAATCAATGTGTAATATAAGCCAAATATCTTTTAAAAGAACAAGAGGGAGTGTTTCCCATTTATTCCTCAGGTAGTCTGCAATGTCCTGTCTACGTTGTAATATGTGAAACATCTGGGTCTGATCTAAGACTGCTATTCCACCAGCTGTGCTAGATAATTTGTCCCTTCTCAGGTGCAGCGATGTGGACACTGGCTGCATAATGAGCCTGCAACCTTCTATCTCAGGTGCTTGTTGTAGGGAATGCTCCGGTTCCTCTTCTTTTGTATGATTTATGATTGCTTGTTTCCTTCCTCTGCCTTAGGTGGAAGTTAAAACAATCAGGACTTTTGAGGAAGATTTCAGTGGAGACCAGCAGTGCCATGTCTGCTTCCTCCTGCTAGCGGTGGCTGTTTGGTGGATGAAAGTTCCAAGGACAGTCCTGGCCTGGCCCAGCTGCAGGAAAGTGTCTAGGGAAGATGAGAATAGGTCTGCCTATATCTCTGGAACATCTTTTGTTCCACCCACTAAGAGCAGAAAATTTCCATCTGCAGCATGCTAATGCAGGGTAACTGGGAGGTAAGATGGCCATATAAAATGATCTGTTTCATTTCATCCGAATCAGCCCAGTGAAAAATTAGTCTTACACCCACCAACGCCCTTAAAGGGACATGCTCCTTTTAATGTGTGAGATGAAGAACAGGAGGAGGATAAGAGATGAAAAGGAAGAACTGTGATAACTGTGGGACCTAGAAGCTATAGTGCGCTCAATTAATTAGAATCTTCTCTTGTTTAAAAAAAATGGTCTCTCTGTGCACATATTTAAAAACTGGTAATAAAATATCACTACTGCACCACTATGGAGTCTCTTTGAGATGCTCAATGAAATACTTGAATTACAAAGTAACAATTTCTATTGTTAGGAGTTGCTGCTATTCTCTTTTTATTGATGTCATAAAGTAGGTATTTATGAGATGAGGTTATTAAGATCAATAGTATAAATGGAACACCTAATTCTCTCTTTTTCAGGCCAGCACAAAGCATTCCTTGGGTGGAATATGTGAGAATAAAAGGGGACTGGATACTGTCAGTTAACCCTAATCCAAATGCAAAGAACTCACCCTATTAACAATGAGTCATTTTTTACATGTTTCTTAGATCTAAAACTATCTCGTCCCTAAGTAGCCTTTATGAAACCTACAGATTTGAATTCATTCCAGGATTGGATTTGCCACATTTACAGCTAACACCAAAACTCTATTTTTGCGTTTTTTAAAATAAGAAAGGGAAGATAGGACATTTTATTTTAAAATCCATTTAGTGGTATGTTTTTAATAAATATGATCCTTCTTTGTGAAAAATGTCCTTTTGCAAAGACCAAAAAACTGATTTTTGTGCTGATACTGAGTCTTGCCATCTACTGAATAGTGACCTGCAAAGAGAGTATAGTATGGACTGGGTTAAATCTATATACTAATGAAGAATTGGACCTTTATTTATATATAGGTTACCTTGCTCAGACCAAGTTGCAAAAGACAATATTTCTGAGCAAATGCAGTCACCAAACTCTCAACTATTTCTAATGATCTGTCTCTCGTTTCCATTTCCCTTTTTCACTTGTAATCAGCAGCATCATCAATCACTGCTAATTTTTCCTCATGATTAAATAATATCAGCTTAGTTTAGTGGTCATCATTAAGGGAAAATATTTGCCAACAGCTGATCACATTGTTCTTTTTAATGACTCTGCTCCTAGAATTCCATTCTACAAGCATTTGGTAACATAATAAGATTTTCATACAGGAGCAGGGTTTGAAAAATTCTCCAGTCATGAGATGCTACAGAAGACAGCAATTGCTCTGCGTTGCTAAATGAAGAAAAAAATCATATAAGGTTTTTTTTCTCAGATTTATGTTAAACAAAATACTTAGAAAAATTGGATTAATGTGACCAACAAAAAGAATAAAAAATACAAAATCAACACTTTTATTAAATAATCAGAGCATACTATCATTCTAGTATTGCTTCCTCTGAATTAATCATATGTTTTAATGTAAAAGATGTGGCTTTCAAAAATGTACAGCAAAAATTCTTATATTTTAAAACCTCAAAAAGCACACAAAAAATATGTAACATCTTATTTCAGAGAGATACATTTTTCTTTATCTTAATTGTTTAGCTTGCAGTTGTGTACAGTGAGTTTACTGAAATCATTAGCAAACCGAGACATGAGCATCCACTGTAGCTCTTCCCACTGAAACTGTTGAATGAGAAAAAATTCCAATACCTCACAGAGTTTTCCAATGTGGCTACACACAAAAACTTTGTATCCATCTAAGCAACTGTTACCAGACACAACAAATTTGCTATGAAAGTTAAAGTACATAATCTGTTACATCCAAACACTAACAGTAGTAATTGACTGGTAAAGTCTTTTCTATGCTGCCTGTACATCTCTGAGGGTTGTAAACATTGTAGAAAAGCTACATATGATTTTGCATTGTCAGCATGTCTGGTGACTGAATGGTGTACAAAGCAGTGCTTGGATTGGAGGAAAAGATATGGTGAAACTCAGCTCTGTGGTGTCCCCCCAGACACATCCCCCTGCATGCCCAGGGCTTCTGCTCAGCCCTCTTCTCTGTCCTGGAGCACATTCCTCCTTGGTGTGCAACCAGGTGCTGTGAAACCTTTGCAAGGCTAATACAAAGCTAACATTTGTGTCATGCTGAAAGGTATTTGAGGAGGAAAAGACCCCTGCTTGTCTGCCAGGCTGTCTATTCCCCACACTGTACTCAAAGCCTTTTTACTGTTGTGCCACAAAGTATGAATCAGAAAGACCAGGGAACAAAAACCTTCTAGATGGCAAATCTGAGTAACAACGTGAGAGCTACATACTGTGCAATGCCATTATACGACTTCAAATCTTTTGTTCCACAGAACATTATATACCTATTACATGCTTAAATACAGGCATTGCTATAGCATAATTAAAATGTTTGTGATCACAGAAATAAAAGGAGAAGTTAAAAAGCAACACTGTATTACCTCCGTAGGACTGTGAAACCTTGGCTGTAGGCATAGAAAGAAAAGCCATCAGCATGAGGCAAGAAGTATACAGGCCTTTGGTTCCATCTGAAAAAACAAGTTAATAGGTAGAAGGGCAAATATCTGTTGGTGTATAGCTGTAGAAAACTAGTTTCTCTTAGCTCTGCAAGCATGGTTCCTTGAGCAGTGTTTTCATACCTGAAATGTTGCTGTGGACATGATACAGGGCACTGGCTTTAGTGGGAGCTGTGCGACTCTGCAATCATACTTGTTAACCTGTGCTAGTACTTGTAGTTTCTTCTCCTCTACTGAATAAAAAAACCTGTACATTTTGTCAAAAGAAAAAAAAAGAGAGATAAAACTGCTAAAATACTTCAAATACTTCAATGTTCAAATGTTAGTTTGAGATCTAGGGTTCTCAAATGTATTGATCTTTTTTTATGAAAGCAGACACTAATTTCCACTTAGAAAAAAAAAATTAATTTTCCATAGGGAAATGTATAAGTGAACGCTTACACAATCAGCTTTATTCATAGCTTTACAGATAAATTGTTGCAAACACCACACAATTTTAGACTTTCTTTTGCTTAAGAATTCTAGAGAAGTCCATAAGTGAGATTGTTGCGACAACTGGGAATCCTTGGTTTAGCTGACAAAGACCTAGCTACAATGTTCTAAGGATGTAGAATTAAATGAGGACTTTGTCCTTCTTTTCCAGTCTGATCCCAGAAGATGGTTGGGCTAGATTATTTTCTATAATGTGTTTTGCCACAGTCTCTAGAGAGGACCACCTCCTTAAAAGGACAGCATAGTAATCTAATAAAAATCCAATCTATGGAGATCCATTACTGTGCAACTGAGAAAACCAAACCAAACAAGATACTAATATAAAAACCTCAATGAATTCCTTGGTGCATTTTATGTACTACAGCATTTACAAATGACCACATGGATCGTGTAATATCATCTACTGTGGAGAGTTTCTTTTATAGGTCCCTGTGGACTGAAATGTTTAGACACAACAGAGCTGAGCGCAGGGGCCAGTTGTAGATTTAACAGGGAATTCTTCTGGTTTTATGGGCTTGTATGTCAGCCATATCATTGCTTTAAAAATTGCTTTTGTATTTAATAGTAGGAGAGCTTGACCCGAATGTAGTAACAACACATGTATCCCTTTACTGAGCTCTGCAAAGGATTGCAAATTGAAATGTAGAGAGATATTAGCTCTGTGAGTTAAGATGTCATTAGCTGCCCAGGAAGGGTAACTTTGTCAATTGTCATTAACACATTTTTTATGCTGGTACTTTAGAGATCAGAAGTGTTAACCTGGAAATGGCATTCTGATTTAAATCTCTTTAACGTTTGGAAGGATTGGTCATTTCTTCATACCTCATTGCTCTTTGAGGAGAGTCCTTCCTTTGTTCAGTATCTGTAAATTGCCTGGATGTGGATCTCACTTAAGAAAGGAAAAAAAGATCCTGAGTTACTCAGATCTGTCATAAAACTGTCACTTTGGATTATTGCTTAAATGTTGGCTGCATGCTGAAAACTGTATGTCCATGCAGCACTTTCCCAGTTCAGGAGGGGTTTTATAAAAGGGAAATTGTTGCTCTGCAGGGAGATACCTGTTAACCTTATTCATTTGTAAAACTGGTTACATATTTTGGCACTTGCCTGTGCAGTCTGAGACTTACAAAGCTTTTGACAAGATGAAGTAGATATATGGTATTTATTTAAGGTTCTCAGAAAGTGCAGGTTCAGAGCAAACTTTATTAACTACACCTGAGCTCCTCTGTGTCAACCAACAACTCTTTGCAGGAAAGACTTCAGGTCTTCTGCCCTTTGACCTTTAACAAAATACAAAGCTGGGATGCAGGTGATATAGGACTAACAATTAGTAGTTCCAGCTTTACATGTTTTGTTATTCAGATGTCCTCTACCAAGCTACAGGTTGTATGGATCAGAAGGTGGAAAACAAGCAGCTTGTCACGAGGTGTTTAATTCCTATGCACACCAACTCCTAGAACAGTGAAAGAGTCATTTTGCAACTTATTGGACTAAGTTTTGTATGATTGTCTGCATTCTGCTCTATAGTCTAGGAATAACCTCTAAATAATGGCAAACTGAAATTAAAAATATTGTACATATGTCTGCATATATAACTTAGATTTTTTTTAAGTAATATGCCTTAAATTCATATTTAATTGCATTTAATCTGGCAGGTATTTTTCTATAGTTAGCGTTGGAGTCTCACCATGTCAGGAAATCCATCAACAAAAACTGCAAAAGACAAGAATTAATGAATTAAAAAGTATTCATTTTGCATTCGTTGTGTAGTCATTATCATTATGGAGGATCTGGTTTAGAACTGAAAATTTATTTTCACCAAAGTCTTTGCACAGATTCCTCATACAGTAAGATCTTGACACATATTTGAAGAAAAGAATGAAAATCAAATGAGAGATTTTATTATGACCAAAATTCTTCGCCAACAGAAAGAGTTGCTTTGCCTGAGCTGTGTATCTTCCTGGTTAAGGTGCAAGAAAGAGCTTTCTATAAGCTGGAAGAGTGGAAATATAAGATCAAGTGATGAAGATAAGCAGTCATTGGCCTGAAGCTGAACTGAGACACAGTCTGTCTCCACAAGCATGTTTGATGAAACTCCATCTGAAGTTTCTAAGGACTGAGACTCTCAGCAGTTTCTAACATTGGACAGCCCAACAAGAGTTATACCTCATGGCATTCAGGACCAAATACCATACAGTATGTCTGGCTCACTTTTCCAGTGCTTGAGCAATTAATGTGTCTAGGACACATTGCATTTTCTGCACAAGTGGTTCACAGCCAGGTTGTGGACATGCTATGAATCTAATGATCCATCCCTGATGTTGACTAATGCTAATACAGAGGGTGCCAAGAAGAGGGAATAAAATTGAAGATGAAATGGTAATAAGGATTTCTGGGATTTGTTGTGAAAGCAGACGTTACCAGTGTCTCTAAAATTTTTTAAGGTAATCTGTTTCAACAGTTGATTTCTCACAGTTTTTTGTGCAGGACTAAATTATCCACTGCAACACAAAACTGTCTCATGGTAATTTGATATTCTATAACAGTTCTACCATGATCATCTTCCTCCCTCATCATGTGTTCCCTTTGCAGGACTTGTACTTTTCCTTTCTTGGAAAATATTGCACAGTTTCAGGCTGTTGCCTGGTTCTAGAGACTTCTGCTGGGACAGACACAGAAAAAGATACTTCCCCAGCTTAACCTAACCTCTGAACCTCCCTCTCTACCTCCAGACTACCCATATTTTCTGTTCTACCTTCCAACCTTACTGTTTCACAGCAAGACTCTTGGATTTTTCCCCTGATTACATACAAGCTTTGCAATATAACTGCTGTATTGCAGGCTGGGATTTCATATATTGTAATCAAGTATGATCAATTCACTGCGGGTGCTATGGCAGGCAGAGGACGATGCAGTCCCTGGTTTCTAAGTGCTCCCAGCCTAACCTTTAAACATTGCTACCAAGAGAGGTGATTGGCAGTGCCTTCTGTACTGTGAGGAGATAATTGTGGTGCTATGGTATAATCAAGTGAGACTCATTCTGTATTTTTGCTATTGTGGAAAAAAAATCTGATAAGAGCCATATGGGGTAAAAGACTAGGGTTACAGCAACACAATTACAGGGTTGTTTTATCCAAGCATAGGTGTGACTGAGACAAGTGAATTTTTCTACAATATATGTATGCAGTCAAAAAAATCGAAAAGACTGTGCACTCTATTTCTAACTCAACTTTCTGTGACCACTGAAGAACAGAAGAATTTTCAATGAGGAATTAATGTTATGAAGAGGTTTAATATTACGTAGCTCATGGCACAAGAAAGATCCTTAGCTCTTAGCTCATGATAATCCGGATAGAATTTAACCTACAAAACTTAAAAGGTGAGTCCGCTTTACTTTTAAGAAGAGAAAAAAGATCTATCTTATGCTGTCACTCAGGTCCAATCCAAAGTTCTTAAACTTAACATGTCTCTTTCCCTTGCCTTCAGTAGGCTTTGGATCAGATCCTGATAGTCACAACTCCAAACAGTGTGATATGTAAAAGTGCCTTTTTTAAGTGCTCCTTGCAATCAGATAAAACTCTTTCCTAAATAGCATCATTCAATATACAGATTGTAGCAGGTAATTGTAATTGTAAATTACCATAGCAAGCTTAGAATCAACTATTTAAGTACTCACCTGGCAAAACTGCAAAAGCTAACTTTTTCCCTCTTTATTTTCCAGTATATATTTCATTTTTCATGGCTCCTTAGCTCAGACATTGCAGTGGGCAATTAGGATTGAATCTTGGCATAGATGTTCTCAGCCTCCAAGCAAATATTTGTCATTTAGAAATCATGGGGCTGTTGAATAAGACTTGGAAACTGTTCTAAAACTTCATATATGGCAGCTTTATTTTCCAAGTATTAATGCACTGGGTCCGCACACTTTCTGGCAAAACACACTCCCGTGCACGTGTGTGCAAACACACAAAATACACAAATGTCATCTCCCTGCACATCAGTACTCTTCAGAATATCTTGCCGATGACTGAGACTCAGAGACCTGAGTATGAACATCGTTCTGGATGTGCCTTCCATACAAAAGACTGCTTGGTATTTTGTGTTCACTGGCATTACAGAGTCTAATCCCTCCAAAAGGGGTCTTAACAACTAATATTCACATAGGTACACATTTTTAAAGCATGTACTTCAAAAATATGGAAATAGAAACTTAAAAAGGTAAATTTATAATTTCACACCTAAAAAAAATGTAGAATATGGGCTTTTTAGAAATGTCTCAACAACAACGGGGAAAAGGAAAGGAAGGACAGAGGTGTTTTAAAAGACTTTACAATACCTAATGTTTAATTATCTAATTATAATTACCCATTTATAGCTTCATCTTGCCAACTGCAGAAGCACAGAGAAGCCTTCACTGTTGTTGAATCAAGTGGGAGTTGAGGCTGACCAGCAGCTTGCAGGACTTCTCAAAATTGGTAAGACTGACCTCTTGAACACACAGTCTTGGTGCTTCATGATCAGCAAATGAGACACTGCAATGGATGGGAGTAACTCACAACCAGGAATCCACTGTTTAAAGTTGAGAAGAGTATTAGGGATGAGAATAATAATGAAAGGAGGCATTCATGCCAATCCAAGCACAAGGGGCTTAAAGCCAGCACAGTACCAGAAAGAATGACCTAAAAAGAGCGCAGGTCTACTCTCTGCCAGTGTAAAGATATTTTGTCAGCTTTCTTCTTCAGCAGCTCTAAGTGACTCAATATATTAACTCATATGGCAGACACTACACTACAATAAAATATAACCAGTTGAATTTGGGGCAGATTGGAAACTTTAATTTAAAAATGTCCATGCTTGTCAATTCAATTAGACGAGAACTTACTGGCAAGACAAACTAAGTAAGTCTTGCCAAAACGTAAGAAAAAGGCAGACTCATCAGATAACTGTCTGAGGTAGGTATAACTCACCAGACTAAGCATTTCCCTCTGTTTTAAAAGTTTCCTTCGCTGCATCCATATGTCAGTATAGTACCATCCCTGAACTGGGAACAGGTTCTACCATTGCAATGGCAGGATGGTCTGTTTTGCCATCCTGCTCCTCTTTCACTCAGTGTCAGCCTAAATCCTTCCTCTTTTATTTGATGTGACAGTGAGACACAGTGAGGTGTTCATTTCTGCCCAGTCTCTAGCTGACAACCCAATCCTCTTACGACCTAATCTCTGTATTTTCCAACAGCCAAAACTAACTTTCCACAGGTGTGAAGGCACAGACCACTGCTACCAAGGGTCTCTCCTAAAGCTCTTACAGTGAATAGCATTGGGTTGGGATTTTGGTTTGAGTTCCTTTTAGAAACTTTATGCACTAATAAAAATTGAGCTGTGATTGTGTGATATGCACCTAATTAAAATGTACTATAATTGTTGAAGTATTTTACTGGAGTAATTTTCTTTTTCAAGCGACAGGTTTGCCAGATGATAAAACTTGTCTTGTGGTTTCTCTGCTGTTGCGAAGAAGCTTAGAACTAAGTACAGAGGGTGGGTTCAGCCCTGGACATCAACCCCCCACCCCCATGAATGACAGCATTTTTCACTAAGCTCTCATACTTAGTCATAGGCTTAAGTCAGGCTTTTTGCCAAACACTCAAGTCCAAGACAAATAGCCTATGTGGGTATTTTGTACGCAAAGATTACTGAAGTTCATTTCAGCTAGATGGATAAACCTTTTGAAATCTGGCTTGTTAGAACTAACTATAATATAGATCACAGTTAGCTGTTTATTGAAACACACTGTGAGAGAGATGTAAATTACTCCTGAATCAGAATGACCTGATGGTGAAGTACTAGCAGGTCTTGGTAAATGTGTTGTCAACAATTCTCACAAACAATGCAGACATTTTTGTACAGTAGATTCTTTTCTTTTTAAATGACCATGTTCCTGTTCTGTCTTTTCGAGTTATCCCTTTTTCCAAAGAAAAATGAGGTAAAGCAGTATGGACTTTGCAAGTAGAAATTCTAAAATCCTTAAATCTCCTATTTTTTTAAAAATATTTTTATTTAATGTAGCTCCATTCCATAAGGTCTATTTTGGTGTCAGGGCTGAAATTTCCCTATGGGTGAAAAACCTAGGTGATTCTAAGCTGCACTTAGATTCTAGTGCTGTGTGTATCCCAGAAAAACTTTAAGTACCAGAGGAGGTTTTCTGATTTATTTTATCTTATTGTCAAAAGGTAAAGCTCTGGTTTAGTAAATGTTGTACTGCCCCCAATCTTTCACAGATTGCCAGCAAAACACAGAGCATTCCTGACTCGTTTTGCACCTAGAAGTTTCTTTATCCCTTCAGGTATTGTCTAAATTGTTTCTCAGCGTTTTTCCATTCCAGCAGGGGGAAAAAAAAATATGTAATTGCTCATAACTACCCAAAAATGAGGAACACGGAAAATGTATTCTGGGATGTCACCTTGTATCATAAAGAAGGGGAAGGAAAATCATCTCCAAATACAATATCTCTTGCATAAAAGCATTTCCCTAGTATTGGACTACACTTAAAAGTTTTACCTTCCCCACATGCAGTCAGTATTCACCCTTTCTTTTCTTGCCTGGGAGAGTGGCTGTTTTCACTATGAAAGTCATCTCCTACTCGGTTAGGAACAAAACCAGAAGAGGCTGTGTTGTTAAAAGGTACCACAGTCTACCATGGTCTACAGACGTGAGGAAAGTATGGCCTGGAGAACAACTCTACCACCTATTCCAACTGCATCATGTGAGGACTGTCAGTCCTTGCTCTGCCTTCCTCCCTGAGACTGCCAGTCATGTTGTTAATTCATACATGTTACTTAACACCAGGCTGTGTCGTGGGGGGACACTCAAGTGAGTTGAGTCAGGATCACCGACAGAACTATCAGGTTAGCACACAACTCCACTAAGTTGAACCTTGTTCCTCAGCATTTATTTCAAACAGATTTTATCCTGACTATGATAACATGGGTATTCTTTTGCCACCAGACAGTATCCCTGCATTGCACTCATCATGCAGGGGACGCGTCCTCCTAGAGCCAGAGCAATAGGACTCTGGGATGTGACCCTGCATAGCCTAGGGCATGGGCTGAAAAACACCATCCAAATTCACATTAGAACTCAAGGAAAACAGAAGACTGTAAAAAGTTCTGTTTAATGATGACTCAGGCTACATTTGACCCAACAGTGGTGGAAATAAAACCTGGCAAAATTTGGTCTTGGTTGATTAATGTGGCGTTGACAGCACCCTAATGGGTGTTATTAGAAACATGACAATTATTGTGGTGTTTATGGTGTACCTCTATGGGATTTACAGAATTACTCATTCTGCACACATCCTAATTACAGAAACATTCAGGAAATGCCTTAACAAAATGAAAAAAGCACTTTCAGGTAAAACTGACAAGTTTTTGTAAGTTAAATGCAACTGTAATACATCCTATTGACCAACGTACATTAAAATTGCCCAGATAAAATAATGGAAATTAAACTGTCTGTTGAATAGCAGCTTATTTAATAAACACCACTCATCCTGTGTTCAGAATAAACCCTGGATCTTACAGGAAAACTAACAGGCAATTGCATAATTAATATTAATATGAACCATATTCATAAATGGGTTAAATTAAAGCTGAATGGTTCACTTTAATTCTGATATTACCTAAATCTGATTGTTTTATTACTCAGTAATTAAATACTGCTATAATAGTAATAATAATAATAATAATATTGCATGTTGGTTTAATTTTAATTTTTATAACACTATCTAGAGGATACTCTTTTGCAGCAGTGACCATCAAAACCCTGTTCCTAGAATAGCTACAGTAACCATTAGGTCTCATAAAGTAAATATTCCCAAATAATCAACAGCAACTATATCAAGACACACATCGCATGCTGCAAAACAGACAGGAATTTGGCATGTGTTTCCCTTGCCCAGCCACGAACAACAAGCAGTGCAGCACATGGTTGATGTCACCCTATGTGCTTTCCCTCTCCCCCCACCATCAAGGTGGCTTTCAGCCCTGTAGTACTAGTTGCTAATAGATCTGTTTCACAACTTTTTCTTCAAAAGCTCCTTTCTGTTACACTCCTGGCATCTGTTTCTTTCCCCTTAGGAGCTGCTTAACCTAGGTGCATAACACTGTTTTATAGAGAATCCAAGGCCTGATCCAGAATCCACTGAAGTCTTAGTACAGTTCAGTAGAACTAGACAAGCCAAAGTAAAAGATATAAGGAAGACAAAGAGGTCATACTGACAGGTTTGTCTAGGGAATCTCAGAGGTGCATCAAGAGGCACAGTGACAGAAGGACCACAACTATTGGTTGTGTGAATACATGTGCCTCTTTGCAGTTAGTTTGCATCGCAGCAAGCAGCAGCTTGTTGGTCTCTGTGGTTTCTCTCCTCTATGCCATCACTAACCACATTATTCCGTTCTTGCATTCAGAGAGAAATCTTACTTGACCCCAATGTATCTCTGGAGGAAGGTTTTGCAAAACTTCCCCCTGGCATTACTGGACAGTGGATGAGGCTCTTATGCAGTTGAGAAAAGCTGAGATGAGTGAGTTTTACATGCAAACCATTTCTGTATAACCTAAGACTAGTTTCCCAGATATCCATATTAAATTGCTTTTGGACCCTGCTACAGGTCTCAACACTTATGACTACACAGTGGAAAATAAACTTTTATTCTTGGGCTTGACACCCGACCCAGTCATCTTGCTTTACAACCTCTTTTTGTTTATGGTTGTAAAGCTGGAATTGCTACCTCATTTTAAGGCAGTACAAGATTTAGGGTATGAGAAGGTCAACCACAAGAAGTTGAGGTACAGCCCTCAGCTGAGACTTTATAACTGAGAGTATACATGCTTCTAGCCTGTTCCAAAGAAGAAACGAAACTGGTTGCATGAAACCAAACTCACAGTGGATTTAAGCCACTTCCAGGTTAATGTGAGCATGTTTGGTTTTCACATGCATCAGACCTACACAGACATGTCTCAGCAGAGAGGTGGTGAGATGCAAATCAACAGTCAGGCCTCTCGTTTATGAGATGTTTGGGACAAGAGCAGTATTTGGTTTTCTATTTAAGAAAACTTGTGTGATGAGTCTTAGTCCATTACTGAAGTTACAAGGTATCAAACTGATAAACATAATAAGGTCTATAAACATTAGTATTCTGATGTTGTGGATATTATTGTAACAAGACCTTTTTACTGTGAAGGTTAATTCATTAAGATCTGAAAAACTTTTGGAGGTCCTTGTAAGAAAGGAGTTAAAGAAATGTAATAGTGTTGCTTTGGTATTGTGTTATTTATCAGCTGTCTGGTTAGCATTTGTGCTCAGTCCGCAGGTTTCACATGTAAATCAAATGCAATGAGTCTATGACAACTCACAAGATTTACACAGATGGGATCTGACCAGCCCTCTCTGAAGTCACCAGAGGTGGTCTGGGTTCCCTAATGATTGCAAATAGGAGGCACAAACATAAATATAATTTACTTTTATAAAACTTTTAATTAGGTTAATAAAAATCTCAGCATAAAAGCCTATAGCTCGTAAAAACTCAAACCCCGTGCATAGCAGAGCTGATGGGGGTCAGGATAATAGCCACAAAGAATTGCATTACCATGCTAATACAATAGGGAAGTCTCCTGTCTCTCTTTTGAATAACCTCTTATGCAAATTTCATGTGTTGACCATGACATCAGACCTTCACAGGGCACTGAGTTGTGTTTCCCTGTGCTTACAATATATTTAATTTCAATGCAAAACTGCAAACTCATCAAAACCACTCCTTTCTACCAGCATTCAATTATTTAAATATAAAATATATACAAGGGGGGGGTTGCCTCTGAATCTTGCATAAACTACTTTAGTCAAGATTACAAGTAATATAATATGAAAAGGACAAAAATCTAAGTGGAGAGAAATTTTTAACTATTAGTTTCCACCTTTTCTCACCCTTGAATGGTTGTTTAAAATAATGATTCCAAAATGCATTTAAGCATACCACAAATATGTATATATATATATATATACACACAAATTGTCTCTAATGAATCTGTACTCTTCTTGAAGTCAAAAGTATGTTTATTTGTAATTTGGGTCACTATCCGCCCACTTGCTAAATTGCTTGACCACATGCTAAATATTTGAACTATACGAAGGTTCATTATTGTTATCTAATTACAATATGTTTAGTTTCTCATGCAGATAAAAATGGAATATTTATAAATATACAGGTATTTCATAACATTTATGAAATTTTATCCTCATAATCAAAGAATAATACATATATAAGAATATTCCATATACACATACATATAAATGCTGTTAATATAGTATTTTATTACTTCATGGGCCATATTCCAACCTCAGCTCTTAGAGATCGCAATGCCGAGGAAGTGGTAAAACACATGAAGATTGTTTTCAATTACTTTCTCTTCCAAAGAAGAGAAAGTATTTTGTCTTGTACACTGGGACTTATGCTAAACATACGGAACAATTTTACACTTCTTAGGGAGTAAGCAAAATAAGAATTACTCCTTTAGGTGTTTCTAGAAAAATCCCCCGAAATATAATATTTACTGAAGATGTACATCCAGTTTTGTGTTCAAAAGTGCTATATATTGAAAATAAGAGCCATTTTTTTTAAGAATGTGTATATGCTGTCATATCCATACACCATTTTTTTCCTCCAAAATCTAAAAAATTAATGACTTTGAAGTTTAACCTCAGCACTATTAGCATCTGTCTCTATGTTACCCCAAATAGAATGGCTCTGAAGGACTAACAGGAGCTGCCATCCCAACTGTGACTGCATTGCTCTCCTGTTTGCCACATCCCAGCATTCCAGGACAGGGATGTCTCTGACAGCCACCAGCTGGAGGGTGTGGAGGTTTGCTGTGAATCACCAAAGACAGGCTATGTCAGTTCTGCATGTCCACATGTACTGCAGCTCAGGAGGATGTTGAATGCATTCAACATATTTCCCCCCCCCGGCTAAAACACTCCCTGAGTCAACAGGCATGTGGTACATCCTACAGGAAGTGAGGTTCTACATCCCTCAGGATGGGGAATTCCACACTTCCAGTGGTCATCCCCAGGGACACCTGTCTCTCTCCCCCTCTCATCTGAAGGAGAAGCAGTGTGCAGGACCCAGAGACAACTGTGTCTAAATGAACCACACTATCCACTTTCTTTGTGCTGGATGCTGTTCCCTTCAAACTTAGAGCTGGTTGAATCGAAGGGAAAATCCAAATTCAGTGGGTTTGGGGTCGGATTCCAGACCCCAGACAAGCTTTGCTTCAGAGGAGCCTGGAGTCTAGAATATTGTCTTTGTTGCAGACCTAACTGTAATTTGATTCCAGTAGTCATGAATAGGACATAAGAAAAGTGGAAATATCTGTATATGTTCCCAGCTCAAACAGTGGGTGCCATTAGAAAGCATAATAATGTTCCGGGCTATTGATTTTACCACAGTATTTCCTTGCTTAGTGTGTTTTCCACTATGAGATATTTGCACCATGCCATGGTAAATGTTGTTTTTAACAGAACTCACTGCAGTCTTGTTTCAGAAACTATGTGAACAATGTGGAGTTCTCTCACAGTGCTGAGCTCTCGGTGGGCTGTCTGATGCCCCGTTTAAAAAAATAGGCAGAAAGGGCCAAATGGAACATGAAGCTGAAAGGAGGTAAAAGGTATATACTCAAAATACTAAACGGTGGGCCCCCATGAAGTAGGTTAGATAATAATGGTATTAAATAGGGTATTATATTCATAGGTAGAGTTTAGATATTTATAATATCTGGAACAGAAACAGACACCAAGACCTCATTTGTCCTCCAAAACAAATGTAACTTAACTCATATAAGATGTGCTCTTTTTTAGACCACTTGCTTTTCAATTATTTGGTTATTTCACTGAGATTGACTTATTCCACTATAGGCTAAGAGAAGAAAACAAGAGGTGTGGAGGTACATGCAGGAAAAAGAATTCATGTAAACTATTAAACAAGTTGAACATGTTTCTAAGTTACAACCAACATAACTGTAGATCATTTGTCATAATAAGATCTGAGTTTCATTTAAATGAAATTTTTATAATTTTTGTTCTTTGCATAAAGTGGACCAAAATTAACTTTAAAACAAACTGATCTTTGCTGATATGAATTTACCCATCTCCCTTTTTCTACATCTGAACTCTTAATTGCAACAACTTAAAACAACTAAGATTTTACCAAATACTTACAACATGTGATGAAAAGAAGGCAAATAAAATATTACTGAAACTTAACTAAGGCAGGTATATTTAGTGATTTCTTCTTATTCTGGATGGGTGCATTGAATGTTTCATGGCGTCTATCATATATTTGGCACTAATTTGTATTTCATTTATAACTTGATGATGGAAAAATGTGTATTTGTAGTAAACATACAAATGACATGTAACTAAACCACACTTTAGGCACTTTGGATTAGACTTCAAAACTAATTGGATGAAATAATGACCTTAAAAAAGTAAGATACAATTTACTAAGGACAAGGGTAAAGTTCTATACCCTAACCTTAGGATTAGGAATACTCACCATAAGTAAGGTATGTCATGTTTTGGAAAAAATGCAAACATATGTACAAAAAGTGTCATCTAAAAGGCACGCAGGTAACATGTCCTCTCCTCTGAGCTGATACAACCACAAATGGAGAACTGAGTCCAGCTGTGGCCTCACACCTGAGGAAAGATGTAAACTCTTCAAAAAGAGACTGTGGGACAGGGCAATAAAGAACAGTGCAGAGTCAGAAAAGGACATTACAAAGCAAAATGGGATCACCTGTTCTCCACGCTATAAGGCAAAAAATAATGAGCTAGAAAATATTAATTGTAAATTTTTGAGTATGCTATCTAAAGAGATGATGAAATATAGATGGTTGGAAATTTCTAAGAGCAGGTTAGATAGAGATGACAAGTCTGGTTTAGGTACAGATCATTCTGCCCTGGGAGACAAGGACAGATCTGAGTTTTTTGTTTCTCTTTCAAACTTACTTCATATAACTGTAATTAAAGTTCCATTACAGTTATGATAGAGCTTAAATGGGAATATTCTCCTATCTACAAGCATACTCACAGGAATCCCTTGACAGGACCATTTTCATGGACACCCCTGACAAATAAGACCCTCTGTCTTTTCTGAAAACCAAAATCTCTGTTGAGTTCACAGGAAAACAAAAGACTGGACTATTCAAAAGCCAATATAACTGGAAAAGCTAGACTATTGGAGAAAATTAGCTTCAGGCATACATTTTCACTGAGGCTGCAGAGAGTTCTCTCTGAGATATTTATCATCCTAAATTACCATTGGATCTACATAGGAAATAAATCTTCACAGATATCCACTTGGAACAGGAAGGGAAAAAAATAAAATTTAAAATAAAGTTAGCTCTCCTGTTCCCAGGTGAATTTTAGGGTTTTTTTTTTAGAGACCTCAATAAAGGTTTTTCTTATAATGGACTGTGGATGGAGGCAGATATTTTTCTTTTTGGTTTTGAGTTTGTGTTTTTTTAAAGTGGGGTCAGAAGGTAAGGGCAAAAAATGTCAAAATCTGAATATTTTTACCTGAAATTCAAGGATTTACAAATATTGGAACCATAAATGTCATTATGATTTTCTACAAGAAGTGTAAATCAGTTGTGCTTTCTATCCCATTTATTTTTCTTAATATCTCACTTCCTAGCAGGACTACAATTCCTGAAGGTTCTCCTTTCTTCTTGTGGCTTTTCAGTGCAATTATGCAGTTACATGACATTTTTACAGATGAACTCCAATGAAGGAACTTGTCTAAAAAGGAAGATGGAACCATGCAATACCTGAAATACAACTCCCATGAGGTAACACCATCATACTTCATGCCAAAATACTAAAAATTTTTAATGTGTTAGATTTTGTTTTGTCCTTCACTGAGAGTATCTGCAAAAAGCTGACTTTCTTAAAATAGGTTCATCAAAAAATCTAATTTTCTCAGTTGCAAACACATGCCCAAACTAAGTAAATTTAGCATGATTCCGGAGTACGATACTTTTGAAACCATTGCAGCACCATGGTTTCTTGACTTTTAAAAGTTTCAGGTAGTGAGTATTCACTGGATTTAACTATGTCAACAGCCACTAATCTTTCACAGAGTGCATAAAAATAAGCATAAAAATTATCTACAAATAATGAATTATAAATTCACTAATAATAGATAATTAAATTAACTGAAAACTCTTGATTTCTGCCCTGTGTAATCTAGAGATCTGGAGAAAGAGACCATATCAGAGTAGATGTCATTGAGGAGTTGCCACCTCCTCCTCTTTGATGAGTGCTGCAAAGTTAATGGCTGCTTGAACTACCAGGCACTTACTAAGCTCTTCAGTTTTCTTGTAGCTGGAAAGTTATTGTTTAAATATAAAAGGAGACCAGTTCTCACTTCAGCAAGTTCCCAAAGCTAAACAGAAGTTCCCTATTGGCAGACACTGCTGATTTGGAAGAAGAGTGTAGACTGGTTGAAGAAATTCTAGAATAGGGAAATAGGGCTATCTAAGAACCAGAGAAAATTTCTCAAAGCAAAATGGAAATTCTGGTAATGTCCACTGATACAAAAAGGAGAGGACATCCTGACATACAAGCTTGTTTTTACTCAGGGATTTGAGACTGGTGAAAGAACAGAAGAGGAATACTCTGCAGAGTTCAATGACTGCCCTCACAAGGCATGTTTAGAGGAAACAGCTGGCTGTATAATCAAGACACAATATATCCTGCACTAAATATATACATTCTTAGGAAGAAGAAAAAGTGTAGTAGAAAGAAAGAGGAGTGAAAGATAAGAGCAGTTTTAGAGAAAAATGGAAGCGGAAAAGAAAACACGAAGGGAAAGAACTTCAGAATGTTTCTCTGACTGCAGCAACAACAGCACAGATCTGTATTTGATCTTATGCTGATCTCTAAATCTTGTCAAGCAATCTCTATTAATGATCAACTACTGTAATGAGGTAAATTTTACATATATTTAGAAACTCCAGGAAGTGCACATTCCAGCTCCTTGCCACCATGCTGACATAAACTACTGTAGAAAATCTGAATTTAAAATCTCCCCCATTCACTTCCAGCTGTGGTTCAATCTGCTGTAATTTAAAATGTCTTTAGGATGTGCTTCAAAATGGACCTCACCAAATGAGATGCCACTTTCTTTTCTGTATAATAGTTGGTGGATGGATCCTTACTTGAAAACTCTTGATCTCAGTTCACAAGAATAATTTCCGAGGGACGTCTGGCAGGTCATTCTGAAGGCCAGTTCTCAAGTTTCAGGTCCTGATTCTTTCACAATTCAGGTCAGGTCAGAATATTTTTTTAGCTTCTTTCTTATCTTTTAAGAATACCTCCTGTTTCTGGACAAATGAATTGCAAGGATGTCTGTGAGGTCCTTAACACTCAAGAATTTGGCAATAGTTCAGTTGAGAGAAATATCAAAATGTCCCTACTGTGTTGAAATTCAAAGATGTAAGGCTTGTGAAAGTGTTTTAATTACGGTAAAATCTGCAACAGTTGATTGGTATGTCTCAGAACCACTTTTTTTAATTTCATAAAAAATTAAAGGTCCTTTACTCCATGGATAGTTTATGGTAAACAATATGTTTTTCAAGGTTAGCAATAAGCTTCTAACTGCTACAGCAACAATGTCTCTATAAATCAGTCCAATAAGCAATTTAAAATTCCTCATGTCTGTAAGTTTAGTAGAGAAGTATCCATTAACTACCACCAAACAACAAAACAGTTTGCCAACGTACAAGTCATCTGCTATCCCATACTAACAGCCAATGGTAGAGCTATATTTCATACAGGAAAATCAAAATCAACTTACATGAATGTTTGAAGGAAAAGTCATGCATAATCTACTATAGCAAAATGAATATCAGTCAGTGGGTTCCAAAAAGAAAAAAGAAAAAAAGTAGCTATAAACTCCACAGAAAGTGGAAATGCAGGCATTGTTACACAGACCTCTAATCTCTTGTGCAGTGCTGTATGTGGAGAGGAAAAAATGCCTTCCTGACCTCTCCAAGTGATCAATTTATACTCTGAAGCCTGAGAGGTGATCTGTATCTATTCCAAATTAACTGGAATAGAAAGAGGCATGAGGCTAAAACATAAAGAAATAACGCTGTAGAAAGCAGAAAGTACCTTATTCATCAGTACAAGAAGGGATGTCATTTGCTGTAAAGGAGATATCTTACTTTCATAAATATGCCTGTGCTGATTTTAATATCAAAAGTACCTCAGAACTCTCAGTAAAAATAATCTCTGCAGGTACTGGTCCAAAGCCTACAGAGATCAATAGGAATACTTCCCTCCAGTACAGTAGATTCTGGATCAGGCCTGTTCTCTATAACAAAGGTTCCCTCCATCACAAAGCTGCAATGTCCCCGTCTCCTACCCCCTTACAGTACAGTCAATTTCTGTTTTGAAGCTGACAGAAAAACAACCCAGAAGAATTTAACTGGGAATGCCCTTTCAGATGGGAAAGGATATGCAAAATCCCACCAGCTTTGTCCAATGTTAAGATAAGATGTTACGTGACCTACAATCCAATACACTATATTGTATGTGATCATCATGCAGTATAATTTTATAACTTCTTTTTTTTCCCCGGGTCTACTGAACTTCTGATATTTCCAAATTGTTAAAAATACTCTGTTTGCTAATATAAATGATTACAATTGACAGTGCATTGTCAATCTATTGCAAAGCTGATTTAATTAAGAATGCCAAGGGGCATCATTTGGGGCCAGGTATCTAAGCTGCAAATTTTTTTTTGATCTCAACCTCTCCCTATAGGACGGTCCACACTGGCACCAAAGGCTGGAGGGCAAGAGAACAAAGGGAATTTTATGTGTCTGAATTCAAATTCTTTCCCTTTGAAATGAAGCGTCCAGAATGGGCAATAAAACTGTGAAAATGGATTTCTGGCCGCATTTGATGTTAAGCCTTTAGTGTCAAGAGCCAGGTCTTTTTTTTCTCTCTCTTTCTTTTAGGTTTTTTTTTCTTTCCCTGAATGGTCTTATGGGGAATTTGTCCTATAAATTATTTCTTGCAGTTTGTATGCATACAGTATGGCCTTGTCTCATAGTTAGAACTAAAAAGTAGGCTATTTTGTGTGTGTGTTTTAATTAAGTTGGTTTTCCAGTAAAATTGCAATAGAAAACATTGTGCTAAAGAGGCTCATTTCATGTGGCTCTTTTTTTCCTATCAGCCCATGTGTGAAACCTGAATGTTTATTAAGCACTTCTGTGGAAAGAGTAACTTTCACTCTGGTCTTCCTTTTTCATACCCTGTACTCATAATCCTTTGTGTCATCTCTTCCATTCCTATAGTAGGATATTGCAATGCAATAAGAAAAGCAGAGGATTAGGCCCACTTAGAATGATCATGCAGAGGGATCTATTATAATAATGATTACAACCATTTTATCTTTAATAGCTAGCCACTGATGGAAGGGCAAGGGGGGAAAAGAGAGACAGAGAAATGAAAGGAATCTTGGCATATTGAAATGATTTTTTCCCTAAGATTTGATTGTATATGAAAATTGATCTTTAAATATTTATTTGCAGCAAAAGCAGTTGACAATACCTTATTAAAGCTGGCTACATTAATTTAAATTGTTACATACTACTTAAGCAATATATTCTTCCTGTCTGAAGAAAAACAATTGTGCACATATATGTGTACTCATGACTGCATGCATGCAGTTTAATTTCAAAACACCTTTTTTTAAAAAACTAGTAGCAATTCACTATCCGTCTCTCTGCAGATCACATTTTCATGAAGCAAGATTATGTGGATTAGCAATTGTTTTTCTACTCGAGAAAGTCAATGTGTTGAAAGCAAAATTTAGTTCCACAAGTACATGGAGAGCCTTTTACTAGAAGCTAGACTCTCAGGTTTTCAAACAGAGAATATCAAATGTTTAAAAACATCATACCTTTTGCCCCTGTTAAGTAAAGTTAATGAAGAAAAAACAACCAAGACCAAAAACCAAAATAAAAATTTTCTCTTTGGTGTGTTCATGAGTTTCATCATCTCTAGTCCTACATTTCTCCTTTTTCAGCCCCTCCTTTTTTTTTCTGATATCCTTTTCTTGTAGTTTTGTTTCTCCAGGCCTCCCTCAGGCTTCCTGCCATCTATCTAGACTTATTCTCTTTTCCATTGACTCCGGTGCATTCTGATCTTTTTTCTTTTATTTTACATGCTGCAGTTAGTTCACTTTTCCCCCTCTCTCATATATTTTCTGCTCCTTTTCTGTTTTATTTCTCTGTCCTTGTCTATATTTCTAATTCTCCGCTTTCTGTATTTTTAAGTAAGCTTTTCAGCCTGTGAGATATATATATATACACCTATAAAAAATTGTAATCAAAGGAATTCTTCAAGATCCTGATAGACATCATTTCAATCAGCATCTGAAGTCAAGATATTTACGCTGATATACCAGTGTCTATCATACCAGAATCATGGCCAGAGTGCTTCAAAAGGAAATATTAAAAACTAGATAATTTCCTATCCTCCATAGTATTGCTTTACAGAATCACAGAACGAGTAAGGTTGAAAGGGGCCACATTGGATCATCTGGTCCAATCTTCCTGCTCAAGCAGGGTCATCCCAGACTATGAGGTAGGGCATTTTTGAATGTTTAGCATCCTGACTTTACCTACAATAGACTGCGTGGCATTACTGTAAGCAGCACCCTTCCTTTCATCCTGGTGGTGTAAATAGAAGAATCTCTCACACACTAAATATTTAATGGCATGTCTTGTATAAATAAGTTTATCTATTAGATATAAGCACATTTCACTTGAGACATGCCGTAGTTTAGATCTGGAGTTTCTTTATATAAATAAAAACTTACATTGCTTCTCTTTGGTCACCATGTCCACACTTATCTCTGGGTAACAAAAAGTTATAGAACTGAGTGGGACCTGTTCAAATCTCCCTCTTCACCCACCAATTCAGTGAAATATATATATATATATATATATATATAAAAATATATAAATGCTACAACTTCAATTCTGTGACCAGGTCCTACAGCCTTCAAGTTAAGCATCTGTGAAAATTCTTTGTTAAAACATAATTTTTACAAAACAATGAAAGCTATACTGAGACAAAAAAGTAGACAGAGGGATCTAAAACAAAAGGTGATGTCTTTTTTACCTGTATATACAGGTCAGTAGATACAGACACTGCTAAAATATACTTTGCTACATTTGCATGTACATCTATATAAAACCAAATGTCTTCTGTTTAATTCAGCTGTGTAAGTAAAATACTGTGTCACCTCATTTACGTGTGGTGTAAAAATTCCAGTTAGACACAAGAACTTAGGAATTCTCAGCTCCTTTTCTGGTTCTAGAACAGACATACCAACTGCTATGAACACTCAAATTGATTTAAACATTTTTCAGACACAAAAATAAAAGAGAAATGTAGCAAAACCTTTCACACAAAAAAGTTCCAGTTTCACAGACATTCTGTGAAACAGAAGACAGGAACATGTAAGATATTACACATGGTTGTACGAAAACCACAGCCAACATTCATGTACTACATCTGTTAGCCAGGCAATGCTCTGTCCTGTCCAAGATGTGGTCAGCCTTTGAATTAAGATTTGCTGAAACAAGTTTCCCAGGATCCATTGCAGCCCTACAGCCTCAGGCTGTGATAATGTGAGATTTTGGAAACTAAATAGGAAAGGAAACTAAATAGTGGAGAGGAGAGTCCAAGGATAAACTAAGGCACTGCAAAATGTCTGGCAGCTTTTCAATCCATGGTGGTTTATACCTTCGTGCTGAGATGGGCAAGATGTTTCTCTGAGGGCCCTGGCATTGTGTCCGTGGTCTGTGGTTCCTCCGTCCTGACCACAGCAGGGCATTGGAGATTCCTCGTTGCTGGTTTACATTTTAAATCTTTCTCACCCCACCCAGCCTTGCAGCAAAATCAAAGTAGGAAATGAGTGAATAGAGATCCTACTATTTAATCTGAGTGCATCCTTCACATCTTCCCAAACTTAATGCAGGAATTCATTACTCAGAGGTTATCTTGGTCCCATGTATATTCACCTCCACCTCAGTGGTAGGTGCAGTTTTCTACTAATGCATCTTAAGAATCACTAAATAATTTTTGTCACTAAAATATGTTTTTCATTATGAATATTACATGTATGCTTTTTGCTTACAGTTGGCCCCCACATAAATTCTCAAAAAAACCACTTTTAATTTGTTACTTCCATGTGTGATAAAGGTCATTTTATAGTACTTCAGTACCAAAGAAGTAGTATGCACACTAGAAGCGCCTATCTTAAAATTTTTGTTTTGAACTTTGTGAAGCACACAATCATTCCCATCGCCCCTCTGAATCCCCTTGTGCTTCCCCCACACACTCGTTATCACAGGTTCTACCATTACATCACAAATTCTGCAATATCAAATTTTTAGATATTTTCCTTGCAAGTTTGCTGTATTTAGTTAAGACACTAGGTGAGAATCTTTTTTCATTATTTTGAAAACTTGAAAATATGTCCCACTTAAAGTGCAGATGCAGAAGAAAAAAGACCAGAAGCTGAAAATAAATAAATAAGTAAATAAATAAATAAAAAATATTTATTCTTATTATTTTTAAAACCAGTTTAGAGGTTTGATTTTCAAGAGATTTATTTTGAGGGAAATTAAGTGAGCACCAGCAGGAAATAAATATAATTTTTAAACAGAATGTAAGTGATGTGTATGACCTCTGTTCAGCCACATGACAGATTCACTCTGATGCTGTAACAAAAAAAAAAAAAAAAAGGGAGATTCTAGCAGAAAATTCATTACATAGTATAAGTTCTTTTCTTCTCTTGGTATCCAGGTTGTCACCAGCTTGCAACTCACTCAACCTAAATGTTCTAGGCTCAGAAGCTCAGGTCTTGCTGTCACACATGTACACACCCCTGTGACTGTGTAGACTGCTTGTGCCGGGCATGACACACACAGAGCTCCACAACGGAAAACTGTAACACAGCCAAAGCGTTCTGTATTCCAGCAACATACAGCAAAACCTCTTTATCATTTTGAAATTCTCTTAGGGCTTTAATCAGAAAGGGAAAATCCTAAAGATTTTGGACAGGGATGCTCCAAACCAGAAACATCTTCACTCAACCCCAGGTCCTGTATTCATCAGCCAGGCTATGAAATGACCAGCTGACTATTGCTGCTACACACCAGCAACAGAGAGCTGTGAACTTGCACAGATGTACCCGACTGAGAACGAGCCATGTATGCTCTAAGCTAGTGCTGACATGCTGCAGCTGGTTTCAGGTACATGAGTAAGATGAAGTCTACCCGGATGTGGTCAATATTATAGTAAACTACACAGAATATGTTTTTTCGCCAGAGGCCTTTGCAGCAAACCCACAAGTTTTTTGGAGGTAACTTCACTGCACAGCTTTCAACTCGCTGGATACATTGTAATGGTAATTCGTTGCTGGTACTGCAGCAGTAGTTATTTCCATTCTTGAGCTCATTTCATTTATTTTCTTTCTTTCATAAGTGTCTGAAAGAGAAAAATAATACCTGATGATTAGTTAGATACCTTTTGGGTATAAAACTTCAAAGAAGGGAGAGTAATGATGAAAACATAATAATCAAAGTTTCCTCGTAGATTTATTGCTTATTATTACTGTGAATATTTTTCAATTTTTAGAATGCATGCCATAAAGAAAATTCTGGCAAAGCTTTCAGGTTTTAGCATTCTATTTATTAACAATAGTTCCATTTAATGTCCACAAACAGCAGATTCAATTGTAGTTAAATCCATAAGCAATAAAGCTACTCATATTCTAATTCAGGTATCTTGACCCATTATTATTAATTCTGGTTTGTGATTATTTAGTTCCATTACAACAGTTAGTGTTAAGTGCTTTCTAAATTAAGATTCATGATAGTCATTCCAGTCATGTTAAGAAAAAACAGTTTTAACCTGGTTATCTAAATAACATCTTGAACTGTGGGGGAAAAAAAAAAAAAAAGAAACTTTCTTGATAATTTCAGTAAGAGTGTTCTCAAAAATTTGAACCCATGATATCTAAATGACACATATATTTTATGCATGCACAGAATTTATTGATTGGTGAGCTTCAGAAAGTGCAGTTAAGGTTATTGCTTATTTATCATTCAAAGGTGTTCTAGGAGAGCTCACAGTTATTAAAAGCAAAGTTTCCCTTGATGAAAGCTATTTTGCATTTAGCATTACTCCACTTTGCCTCTTTGTGTTATCAAGTTTGCTGGGCACAGACAATTCATGGGAAAACTTCATTTGACAGTTCAGTTGCATTTAAGAGCAAGACTCTTGGAGAACTTCATGATTAAACTGTAATGAAGCTTTTCCTTCCAAAAGTCAAGCCTCCTTTTTAGGGAAGGGAGGAAGGAACTTGAAGTTTGGCTCAGGAGTAGTATTTTTATGGATGGTTTCATAAAGAACCACACAAAGGATTAGAAACTAATCGTGTCAGAGAACTGATGAGCTTCTGTAAAAATAGACAGTATTTGGATTCAAATATTTGTGACAGATATTTACTGCATCACAATGCATTGTCTTTCCAGCCAGAACTTTTTCAGCTGAACGAGTATGCAGACTGGAGTCAATCAATCTAAAATTAGCAACTTCCTTCATGTGAGCCACAGAACACATGTCTTCAAATCTGTAGCTAGATCTGGAGATCCACAATGGACTCTCTGAGGTCAACCAATGGTTCCACACAGTGGCTCTTTCCTCAGTGGGACTTAAGAATGTTAGTAACTTCTGTCTACTCTGCACAGCTATCATTTTTCATAAAATCCAAAAGGACTTGCTATGGTTGAGATCTTTGCCTCTCAAATTTGCTTGAGTTTAGCCGGCATGTTTTAAACCTACTGACATACTGATCATACATAAACATGGTGCAATCGTTATTATTTCTCTTCCTCAGCAAATCCATAGAAGGAGAGCCTCTGAGACTCTTCCAGACCTCCAGCATTAAGTGCAGCATTGCCTCCTAATGTATACATTGTTGTCCAGGCCAATTCTAAATGACATCATTGATTTGTGAGAATAGTATCTAGTAATTAGTTGGTTTTTTAACGGTCATGCCATTTGACATATTAAATGTTGTACATTACTTAAACAATAGGATAGAAATATCAATAGTCTGGTGCCACTGTGTATGGCTCCTTTCCATTAGAGTGCATATATGTGTGGCTGTGAATAGTGAGTAATAAGGGATTGTTTCTCCATGATATATCTGTTGAAGTCAGCATTAACTTCTTGTACAGTAGATCTCTGGGGCTAGACAAACATTACTTTGATTTTATTTATCTTTCTATGGTTTGATCACAGGATTATTTTCAGGTTTATTATGACATTTAACTGGATTTTACCCTGAGAGATTCTTTAGCTGGACCTCCCCTACCATTTTTCTCACTGGCAATGGGTTCAGTAGCTGTTTTCTTCATTTAGGACTCTCTGTAATGCTAATGACAGGGGTTATTTTGGGTCTCTGTTGCTGCTGTTTTCTCTTTTCTTCTTCTTCTACCAGTGCTGCTGTATTGCCTGGAGAAACGATGATGTAAAGGGGAACTAATCCCACTGTGAAAGTTATTGGAAGATAGACCCAGACTCTTCACAGCAGGACACAGCAGAATGAACAAGAGTCAACAAAGAGATTGAAACACAGCTCCATCCCTCAAGGTTTTGATGAACCAGCTGGACTAAGTCCTGAGAAACCTGGTCTGAATTCAATGGCCCTGCTTTGAGCAGGAGATTGGACTAGAGACTTCCTAAGGTCCTTTCCAATCTAAGTTGTTCAATCCTATTATGATTTTTTGATTACCCTTTAAATTCAGTTTCTGTACAAGGGCACACCTCTGCCTTACGGTAACAAAATTTGCCTCTAAATCATATTACTGCAATATAGTTTTGAATCTGAGAGACTTCAGTCAGATCTTTCCTGTGAAATGCAATGTCGTATGTAAAAATAGGGTATTCTTAGTCCCTTACTGACTTTTTGGTCTGTTACTAACTTGAAAAACTACACTGGATAGAAAGAGTTCCTAGGGTCCCTGAAGCTGTTAGATTTTGATGGTTCCTTAGGCTATCAGACCTGAATGCTTTAAATCCTACTATAACTTCACGTAAGTGCAAAGGAAACAAACAGCACACATTTCAATTCCCTAAGATCTCTACATGGTCATACATTTACTCAAAGAGTAGAAATGTTTTATACTGATGGTCATTGGATGCAGTTAGACCTCACCTGGCTTTGGGTGATTTCTTTAAAAATATCACATTACTGACAGAACTTGCCTTCAATAAAGTTTTTGTATTATGGGGAAAAGTTATTTACAACCTTGGTGGGTTCCCCTTTGAAGTCATTTGTCTTGTTGAGAGGGGAAGTGGAGCTGGCCTTTGAAGAGTCTCATTTCATCTTAGATCTCTCCCTTTGAAGTACACTTTACCCTGTGGGCATTCCCTGTGGAAAATCTCTCATTGTTCATGGGTCTCCTAAGAAAATATTCCCCAGAGGCACACTTCCCTGAAGAATAATTTACCTTGGAGATACAAGCAGTGATGTATTTTTCATCCTTGCCAACAGCAGGTAGAGTCTAGTTACACCAACTTCACAAATTATTACATAAAGAAAATATAGGGGATCGCTAGTTTACCATGTAGAGGGCAGTTACATATAGAGTGTCCAAATCTTAATAAACTCAGCTTCCTTAATGCTACTGAAAAAATGAAAGAGATTTCAGTAACCATACTCTGTCTTCAGACAGACCTAATTTTTTTGAGCCTTTGATGCTGAAATCTTCTCATTCTTATGCTCTACCAGGAAAAATTATCTAAAAGCCTGAAGAAAATCCTGTCAACCATTTGCAGGCCTGATGCATGTTGTTTGATGGTGTTCAAAGATAACCATTCTGAATGTCATAAAAACAAAGAAGAGAAGGTACTTTTTCTCTTTAAAGAATTTTCACTATTTTTTTTTTATAGAACTTCAACAAATGGAAAAGAAAACCTTTCTTTAGGGCCCAGTGCTCATTGAGGTCTAGTACCTCAGTGAGGTTGCAAACTACAAATTAGGAACATAAACACAAACAAACAGCCACACCTATGGTCCATGAAGTCTTTTCAACCATTAAAGCAATGTTACTTCTGCTATATCCTACCAATGCCTAATTTCAAAGCCATAATAAAGGGTAATTGCTATGCATGCAGGATCAGCTCTAAGGCATAACCAAAACAAGCAGCTAACTTGGACAGCAAATTTCCAGAAAGGAAAAACAGCCATGGCTCTGCTCCTTATTTTGTTTATACCACAGCCTCAGAAAACCATAAGGACTGCTGCAGCTGCTTTGAGGTTCATGGTGTGCAGGTGATGGGGGCAGGTGGGAGCCCTCCCAGAGGCACAAATCATTGCCCCAAGCCATCTGATCCCCTGGCAGCAGAAAGAGCAGTGAATTTGACCTTGTGTGACTCCTCTTGGTGCCTCATTTCTCTCTTTTTCTTCTTTGCAGTACTGACCTTTTTTTGATCATGTCCCACAACTTCCTCTAAAGATCTGCAGTGCTGGAAGCCTAGAACCAGCTCTGTGTGATACATAAACACTGACTTGCTTTAGTCTTTGCTAGCAGAAAGCCTACCATTTTACAGAACACCTATGTCACTCAGGAAATCTATGGTAGATTTAGTATTGTTGCAAAAGTATCAAATTAAATTCTCGCGTTTCAATCTGATTGCAAAGAGGAAGACAGTGGATTGCAGTGGATGGTATAGCATGCACAGTTTGTGGTTTGTTTATATATATAAATATATTTATAAAACTTCAATTACCCCTGAAAATAGAGGATTCTGACATGAGATGAGAGCTTAGCCAATCTGAGTGCTTCCTTTTAAAATTATGTAACTGATTTGAGTAAAGATAGTATGGTGTTTGTCATTGCACTACATTTAATTATCAATGGATTTTTCCTATGAAATCTCCATCTCTCTTCAAAGGCTGTAAGGCAACCTTTATCCATCTTACTTGTTTGATATTATAGTCTTTTCCGTAGCCACAAGTTATGATGACATGCATGAACAGATTATGAGGTCAAAAAATGCCCAAGTTAGATTTGAAGGAAGAAGTAGGAAAGATTCTGAAGCTGTATAAACACTTTTCAAACTAGTATTCAAAAGAAGTGGAAAACATGCTCAAAGTAAGTGTAATGATTTTTTAAGTTACCTTGTCAAAGAGGCTTTATGGTCAGATCAATTATTATTATTGTTGTTCTTATTAATAATAATATTAATATTAATAATAACAAAGACCATAACACATTCAAACAAAAAAGAGCTCTATATCTGTTATATACATAATATCATTCCATTTTATCATAGCTTATGTAGAAACTTTAAAAAAAAATTAATTTTTCAATAGCAAAACTTGTGAGCAGTAGATACACACAAGAAAAACATAGGTATGGACTTAATGTTTTTCCCCCTCAAATGTTTACAGGCATTCAGACCCGATATTTCATTTCAACTTTGTTTAGATGGGTTTGTCCACACATGGTTTTAAACAATCCCAATAATATGTTTACATTTACGGTTTTTAGTCTACCAGCACATTAAGTGCTTTTAGATATTGTCTGTAAAAGTTTTCAACAAATACATTTCTCCTGCAGGCTGAGATTTTCCATACATGTTTCTCTCTTACCATTTGATAAAATTTGCTGAGTTACAAAGGATCATTGCTTTTAACATTCCCCACAGTTGGTCTGATTTCCCCAAGAATACCCTCCTCTGAAATCCACCTGCTGATAAAGGCAACTTGACTCAAGGTATACATGATAATTTAAGAAAACAAGCTTGTTTTCACAAGTCTGGATAAGTCACATCAAATACTATGCAGGGAGAAACAGTGTAATAGACTTTTCCAGCAACCACGTAGATTTCTTTAAAACCAGATCAGATGTCTCTATGCAACATTGAAACTTGAAGGTTGCAGATACCATTCCTTACATCAAATTATTGCTGTATAAAATGGGGATAATCTCACATCTCAATACATGTAATTCCTACATGGGAAAGCAGACTTGGAGAAAATAACCACATGGGAAGGTAGAGACTGGGAGAAAATTCATTCTATATTTACCACTTTTCTTATATTTTCCTCTGGACATGTACTATTGACTCCTCTTGGAGAGAGAATATTGAACTAAATAGAGCTCTGATCTGCCTGAGGATGTAGACTCTTGTATTTACTTTGCTGTAGTAAATGCTGAAAAGCCTGAAATTAAAGGGGTAGTATCATGGCTTGATTGTACTTTTATAGTAAAGTCCACCCTTGTTAAATAAAGAGATCACCAAGTTCCAATGAATTCAAATTCGAACTGTGTCTATAAACATAACATTGTTTACATCTTTCATTTATGATGATATTTCAACTAAGTTGTTCTGAAATTGCTCTGCTTTTGCGCTATGTCAGAAAATGGAAGCATATATTACATTAAGCAGTAAGGAGCTGTATCTCATTTAAAACACATAACCACATAATTTCATAGATATATATCTATATATAGATATATATCTATGAACAATGAAATTGCCCCAAAATTAAAACCCTCTTGGCAGTGTATTTGTAAACACAATCAGCCTATAATCCAATAAAGAGACTCTGCTTTGAATTAATGTGAATTGCTTCTCTATTCTGCCTTTACAAATATAACTTTTCATCTGAACTTCTTCACTCCCTCTATTTGTTTCACTAAAAATAATTGTAGTGATTTTCTTCTTCACTTGTAAACAGCAGAGGAAACATTTTAAAAGTAGAACAAAATGGAGTTGAAAAAAATAACAAAATAAAATAAGCAGATATCATTCCTTTTATACCTGCAAATAGAAAAAGCAAATCTAATTTCTCAGAACTTCTGGCATGAAACACTTTGCATGTTAAAAAGAAAGCATCACTTCAATCATTTTTTATGATTCTGATAATGAAAATGAAAGCTAGAATGTTAAATGGAAAGTGCAATAATTTTATATACACATAAAAAAGAAACTATTTCTTTAATTCTGATAATTTAAAACAAAATTTTCCAAATGACAACCTTTTAGTTATAATTCATTAACCTTCCATGCAACAGTATTTGGTACAAAAGCAAATCTTAAGACATATGGATACAAATGAAATATTTAGAGGTTAATCCTTGACAAGACCGGAATTCAAAGGGAAATGCATGGCTTGTAATATTTTCTGAACTGAGTTAAAAGGGGGAAGAAAGAAGATCTTATTCTCAATAAAAAGAACACAGAATTTGAAAGGTAAATTGAAGACTGATATACCTGACGTATTTAAAAACAAGGCTTTGTTTCTACTTATCATGTTTCTACTTTTCTTCAATTTCTAGGTATTTAGAGATACTGAAAACAATTTTGGGAAACCACTGAGAAAATTTCACTTATTTGTGAGAATTTTTATTTTTATATCAGGAAGACAAATAAACATTTTCTAACAAATTCTTAATCAGCTATTAATCTTTGTCTGCTAGACATGATAACTATATAGAACCAGATGTCATCAATTCCAGCTTCCTGACTGGTCCTGGAACAGTTGTTACTTATTTTCTCAACAAAATGTTATTTATCTGTTCTTCTTAAATGATAGGTTTGTCCCACTTATTTTGTCAGGGCTGTGATACTGTGATATCAACCCAAAGCCCATTTAGGACTTTGAGGAATGAGGATGGGAGAGTGTCAGGACTGGAGTTACATATTGTATTGGATCCTCTCCATTCTTTCTCCATCACGCTTCAGAGGATGTCTTAAATAAGACAGGACAGTGATAGTCATAGTGTCAGGAAACAAGCAAATGACAAAGGCTGTGGGCAGCGGCGACTCAAAGACTGGAGGTACAAAAAGCCCAGAATTTAGGAAAGAATTGGAAAATTTAGAAAAACCTCGTGTCTCTCTCCTCATAAGCAGCTCTGAATATGGGACTACTGCAGCTCCTCCCCAGATCTGCAATGCTTACATAGGAGGGGCAGGATCTGCTGGCAGGGCTACTAAGTGAATTACATGTCTTTTAAATGCTGAGTAAGAAAATAAAAGCACATTGTCAACCATAGGAGAAAGCTGCAGAATATTTACTGTCATCAAGGAAGGCTCTAATTTTTTTATTCCTAACTTTCCTAAGTCAAGCCTGACTTCTAATGAAAGTCTACAGGTCCAAAGAAATAAGTGACAATAACACTGATTATTGTGTTATTGCGCCCTGCCAATATGTGCCCTGCCAGCAGGGCAGGCTGCGAGGCCAAGGGCCTGAGAGGGGAGGTTGACCAAGTAGTTTGTGTATAAAGAGGGATCCACGGAAGCAGACACAGCACAGGGTGGGCAGGCACAGACTGCAGTGAACCAGCACTGCCTTTTCCAATCTACCTCTTGGTTGGCACACTCAATGCCTTCTGGACAGGACACATGACAGTCCTTGGTCACCCTCCCACACCTCACACATCAGGTGGGAGCAATCCCCTTCCCTGCAGACTGCCTGCATCCCACCAGACCATGAAGAATACATTTTGTGTCCCATCAGCCTTGGCCAGCCTCACACTCACGGCAGGCAGGCCAGAGGCTCTCCCCGGCTCTCCTTCCCCAGGATCCCATGGAAGGTCCCCCTTCCCCGCTCTTCTGCTTCCCTCTTCAGATCCGCTGGCCCTCCCTTCCCCCCCCAGAGGCTTTGAATCAGAAATGGACTGTTTCTTTCAATCCTCCAGCTTAGATTGATTGCAGGCCTCTGAGAGTCTGTGGCCAAAACTAAAGCCAGGGACAATTCCTGAACAAGTAAGCTCACAATGCCCTGTTTATTTATACAGCACGAATGATTGAAATCATTATGCCCCAGACTAGTGGGACCTATTTATAAATAGCATCTTAAGATGAGCAATATAGGAGGACTCTCCACTGCTTCACAACGAGTGCCAGCCCCATCCCCCCATCCCCACTATAAAGCTCCAAGGCCCTTCTGACTTGCCACATGAAAGCCACATTCCTCGCCTGTTAAATTAAAATCTAATCATACTGTGCAGTAAACAAGGCATAAAGAACACTCTCAGAATTACGGGATGAAAACCAGCAACACTAAGGGCCAAACTCTCCCCTCAGATCTATCCTACATCTCTTTGACAAGTGCAATCAGTTAAACATTTGAGGGCTTGACAACAGCCACTCCACCAGACGTTTGATCTGCCTGGTATTCCACACTCTTCCATGAATTATGGACCTTCAGATCGGCATGTCCTCCATGTTTGTGATGGTGGGTCTCCAGCAGAGAGAAGGCTTAGGAAGAAGTGGATATTTCTCTCAAACACTTAAATTACTCCTATGTTTCCATCTATACAAAGCAGATCTGGAACTATTTAAGTGGGCATCAGTTGAGTTTTGAGCATTGGAAAGAATAGTTTTGCTTTTCATCTTCCTCAGACAGTCATCCAACTTAAACAAAATGTGAGATCTAAACAGCAGCATCACACTTCAGTGCCATCTGGATGTTTGACTCACAGCAGCACCCTTTTATTCTCAAAATGCTCACACTATAGTCTACCAACTTGTGCAAGGGGATGAGAGCAAAGCTGGAACTGTGAGATGGTGGCAAATTCCATGGGGAGCCACGGACAGGCTTTTCAACCTGTCACATGCCACCCTTGGGCTAACATGGATGACAGGTCCCTTACAGTTCCTATGATTATTTGGGATGTATTATTTGAGATGTATACTTTTTATAATTTTACTTAACTTTGGTAATAATAAGTTTACTTAAATTTGGTAAAGTGATGAGTCTTTTGTACAATTAGAATTTAAGAATTAATAAGGCTTAGTACCTCCACAGTGCTTTGCATTTTTTTCTTCAGAGTAAAGAACAAGCATTAACTAATTGCTCTTCAGAAAAACACTTTTATTATTACAATTTTATGAGGTGGAAACTAGGAGGTTAAGTAACTTGCCTGAAGTTATTCAATAAGTTGCACTGGGATTAAAATTTAGGAGTTGCTGGCTGCCAGCCCTACTTTTAGACCACTGGACCACTCTGCTTCTTATTATAAGAATTTAATTTACTTGGCAGAGAATGCAGCTTTCATGTGCTAAGTCATATATTGCCATTCTAATGAAGTTGAAGGAAGGTGAGAAGGTCAACAGATCTCATTGTGAACTGATGAAGAGTCACATCATAGTGATTCTGTTTAAAAATCTTGATCTAATACAATAGAGCTTCTACTCTATTAAAAAAAGAGCCTTGTTTCAAAATATGGATGCTCATATGCAACCATCTAAATTTCTATTGCGCCAAGTGGAGAAAGAAACTGAAAGCTAAGGGAACTGAGATTTAGGGCCCTCTGGTATTTTGAGATCTATTTCCTACACGTGTCATCAAAATTCATGGAAATTTTTGACACCTAAACACACAGTATTCTTCACCCAGTCTTCTGCTCTTCAGTTAAGCTCTTGCCGATATTTTTTCTTTTGATATTCTTATTTTGAAACTACTCTTTTCCTTTAGTGAAGACTTTTAAAAAGCTGATTATCCAATACAGACAAGGGTTCATGCATGTGTGTTTCTGTGTGTAAGATGGAAGCAACTACATAGATAGAAATAAATTTTCGTGTATCCATTTTTCTCAAACTAACCTATTATATTAATAAGGAAAGTTCTGCAAGTACTGATAATCAGTAAGTCAATAATCTGCGTCTAGAGGTGACAACAACAAATCTCTCCGTAAACGTGTCTATGTGTACACATTTTGGACAACCCCATATCTATGTATATCTGTTCCTTCTCTATTAGAGCCTCCAATGAAAAGAAGCCCCATGGAAAATTCTTATACAGCAAGATGAGCTTTGTTGACATTGCATTCCAGCTCCAAGGTGGAACTGTGTAGGCGTATCATAAATTCACCACTATTAAATAAAGATGCTGTCTTTTATTTTCTTGTGGAATAACTGTTAAAACATAGAGCCACGAAGGCAAAGAAAGAAGTGTCAAAAGGACATTAAGGACCATCATGAAAATGCATAGAGATCTGAAAAAAGAACAAAATATGTGTCTGAACATGCACTGGTTCCTGCAACAAAAAATTAACATGGTGGCTGTACACAGATTTCAGAAAAGAAAGATCATTGCCATTAGTGGAGGAAAAACCTTGATGATACAGGACACTTTAAAAATATTGAGTAAAAAGACTGAGAACTTGATAATATCAATGAAATCTTTGCCGAGGTTTAAGTTTCCAAGACTGAGGGAACCATTTGTTACTGAAAATGTATTGTAACTGCTAAAATTATCTAAAAAAAAATAGAAAAAAAAAGCATATGCAGCAATACAATTATTTTCGTGCACAGCGGATACATGCACATTTGCCAAAAGCAAAGTAAAAGTGATTTTTTTAAACTCCAGAAAGGTTTATTGACACTTACTTCATTTAGCTGGTTTGTTTTCTTTAAACCCATGTTGTTTGATTTATTTAAGTCTTTGTCATTGTGGTTCAGCACTGCAGCAGTTACCTAGACAGCACAAAACTCTTTGTTCACTCACCTACATCTCTTGTACTGTGGATACAAAGCCTATGTCTCAGCCACTTTCTTAGCAATGGGGAGGTTGGTTTCTCTTGGGAATGCATGGCATTTTCATCAATACAGAGGAAGTAGTGGAAATATGTCCATGATGCTCATTTGTCCCAGGCCTTTTGCCTGAGGAGTCTCTTAGTCCTTATTCAAATAACTACTATTAACATTTAAAGATCTGGTAATATTTAGCAGGTTTCCCAGCGATCCAAGTGACCCAGTGGTGAAAATCTTTTCATTAGCTGTAACAGGGGTAGAATTTTGCTGAAACCTAGGATTGGTTCCCTCCATACTCAAAATGCTCATTTCAGAAGTGTAAAGCATCCTACCACATTTCTGGGAGGGCCTGTGGAATGGAATAACATAAAAGAAAAACTAGTTGTCATTCTCTTAACAGAGATGCCAAGGCTACTAAAAATCAGCAATGTTTCTGCAAATCATGAGAAGCTGAGAGCAACCTGGACTCTGATAGTGACACCCCTACAGGAGAGCATTGTTACTGTCAGTAAAACACAGAATGGAAGGAGGGGGGCAATGATCTCTGGGCTCTCTGAACCACTCTATCCTTTCTTTTTTCTCCCTACCTTTTATTCTCTTTTTTTTTTGAAAAAGATAATTATTTCTCTTCAACAGCTAATCTTTGATTTTCCAGAGTGGGATAGCCACTTCTTTCCTCCTCTTTTCTACTCCATGTCCTGCATTAGTTTTATCCCTTCTACAGGATGAAATGTGATGGAGAGATTATGCAAGTTCAAGGCTGGTGATTCCAGCATGCAGTTTCTCAAATTCCCTGAAGCAGAAATGCTTCTTACTGCTGTACATTTACTGGGAACCACACTGCTTCTGCTTGGTCTTCTGAGAGGATGTTATTCCTCTCCTGCAAAGGTGAAGAGTAGCCTAATGGTTTTGTAGCATCTAGTTCCACGTCTGATCCTTTTCCAGTGTTTCTGTGTCTCCAAAGAAATTCCTGTGGCAGAAAACCCTGATGGTAGTCCCAGTCATATTCATGTATACCATAATCCCTTACATCTCGATACAACTGAGAAGATGAGCTGGTGTTTTTACCACAGGGATCTTGAATTTAGCTGACAGAAGGTCAAATGAGGTCTGTAGACACCCTGTTCTAAAGACAAGTTCAGGCCTCCTACAGAACCATATGGAAGAGTAGAGCCAGAAGGGGGACAATACTGACTCAGCATTTCCTTTTTCTCCATGTTGGATGCTAAGAGAATTAGTGCCCCTCACTTGAACATTTTTACCAGGAAATTTGAAGCCATACTATGCTTTCAGCTATACATATAAATCATTGTGGGGTTATATGCACAAAAACAAGAGCAAAACTTAGACCACAGATTTTCCAAGGAAAAACAAGTGCTGCATTTTAGGCAATTAGGAACACTAAAGTAAACATTTAGTCACCATTGACTCATGAGCAGAAAAACACAGTAGTCAATTACAGCTTTCGGCAGCAATAATTAATATGGTGTTGATGAAAACTGTGGTTTTCACTCAACATACAAAGCTATTCCAGGTAATTAAATGTAACCTCATCTATATGTAATTTGTCTTTAATCTGCACATGATATAATATTTCAACCTTATATGTTGCATTCTGGAGGAAAAATAATATAGGAAAATTACCTAAAGCATATACTCAGTAACCCTAGCATGATTTGTTTTCATTTAAGTCTATATTACAATTTATGATTAAATATTTGACTATGAAAAGGTTTGTAATTTAATCATTTGCACAATCTTTCTTATATTACTCCCCATATCTGATTTACAGAAATAAAGTAAGAGATCAGTTTTAGCTGAGTATACCACATAGACATTTATTTCTTTGTATGTTTTAACATCCTGAGGCTTTTCCAGAGACATTAAATAGAAAGAAAGTAAATATTTCTAGAAAGGATCACTCTTGCCATTTCTGATGGAAAACTTGTGGTATTGTGAAGATTTTGAATATAGAAAGAGGTGTTATGTGCAAAGTCGTATTTAGTATACTGTATTGAACTGATTTTCCAAAGTGCAGATTATCTACATTTCTCACTGAATCTAATGGAACTTGAAATGCACCTCTGAAAATTAGTGTGTATCACTGTCCTCTAAGTCACTGTTTACAAACCCGAGTAATTTAAAGTTCGTATTTCCAGCCTGACTGCCCAACTACTACCAGCTCTAGTCATATAGCAGGTAAAATGGAAAGAGAAATTATATTTTATCTCAAAAAGCTTCGATTTACTTATTTCTTGATTTGCAAAATTTTATTTGCATGCTAGGCTTTGAGATATTCTTCCACAAACTAGTTGCCAGTTGAAGTATCAGTTTCATGTGATTGCTGACCAAAGTATACTCTTGCTAACATTTGCAGTGTCGTTACCACGTGGGAAGCACAGATGATATTTTTATATCTGATCTGCAGACTAGGTAACCCTTTTAACCTCGTAAAATAAACCTCCAGAGAAGATAAACTTTTATGCAATATGAAATTAAGAAGGCTAGCTCTTACCTTTAGCAAACACCACATACTTTTCTTCCCAAAACAATAAGTTTCCTATCTTTGTTAGCGCAAGGAGATCTTGTTCCTTAATACTATCAGAGATTTACAGTTTCTAAATAAAATGGGCTGTTATTGTACAACAAATAGTTTAGCTTAATCCAGAAAAGGAAGCTAATACTCAACTATAAGCATTATCCTTTCTCCCAAAGTAAATAACATGAAAACATGACTAAAATTCCTAACCAAAACAATTTTATGCTAGTGGCATACCAAAATATTCTGTATTGATGACTATCATTTTTGTTGGTTTAAATGTTTACCAAGAAAGTGGATTTTTAGAAGCAGTTACAATGTCTTTGAGCTAAATTCAGGAAAGATGTGTGGTCCATTCAGGTGGACTTTTGGTCCATGAAATGTATTCAGTGTAAAATTGTAAGACTCTCTGATACCAAGGAAATTCCCCAGCTTTGACATCAAACAAACTCTTTCTCTGAGCATGAGCAAGAAAAGACTTTAATGCTTCCAGAATAGACACAAGCCAAAATAAATGGCAGAATCAACCAATAAATGAAAAGCACAACACAGTGCCCTACGTGGGCATAATCAGTAAGCCTTTTTGTGTTATTTATTTGAAGGAACAAAGGGGTTTTTCCAGAAACCATCTGTACATTGTTAAAGAGGAGTGAATTACCTACAGCCTTCAAAGGAAAATGGTGCTGGTAAAATAAACTTGGGGGTTGGAAGGCATTAGGTTACTAAATGTGGGGCTGAGTTAGAAGACTTAAGCATTTCTCCGGATTTTGTCTCACTGGTTACACAAAACCCAGGTACACAGGGATGCAAGGTTTCAACAGAGAGACATCGCCACAACTGTCAGATGTGGAGCCAGGCTCGCCAATACCCATATACTTTGAAGTTGCCTTCTAAAGCACCATAACAATAAAAGAAGGGGAAAAAAACCCTTAATATCCTCCGGATAGAATGTAGAGTTAAGAGATAGTGGGCTAGATTTCATACTAAAAACCTCTTAGCTAAGATCCTAAAACTATGAGTTTAAACTAATACAGTGCCCACTGGAGTCTCTGGAGTCACCTTCGGTTTTGACCTGTTGGTGTGCTTGGGTACATGTTCAAGATTCTTGCCAGAACCACAGAGACTGAAAACTTCTGCTCTCTTTTAAATGAAAGATGAGATTTTTGCATGGTCATTTCATTTTAAGAATGGAGGCCTTAATGAGAACACCAGTTAGGGCAAGTTTCATGATAAATACTGGCAATGCTATAGGTCTTTTCAAAATCCATGAACCTCAAAAGAAGCCAGGCAAAATCTGCTTGGTTTCAGATTTCACAGAAGCTTGTAGCTTAGCTCCAGTTTGTCCTAAAGTTCACTGAAGTTCAGTCTTTCAAGTCATTCTGATTCGATTTATGGGTTTTTTTCTTAAACCATATAAAACTTGGGGTATTACATGGATTTGACATGAGCCAGGTGGAACTCAGTAGGTCCAACAGTGTTTTGATTTGAGATTTTGAATCTGTTTAAATACAAAACAGAAAGCAAAATTCCGTCTTCCTCTGAAGCCACAGAAAAGTTTCATATGATCCTCTGCTGCCAAATTCGCTTCCTGCAGAGTTCTTGAGACTCACAGAAGTCAGTGTTTGCATAACTGTGCAGTGAGGCTAGTCTATGGGGTCCTAACACAGGGCCCCCAGGGAAAGCCAGGAATCCTGGAAGCACAGCAAAGGGAAGGGTGTGGATGTGCCTTGCTGTAGAGAGAGTATTTACCTCTCCCAAGGACACAGAGCACCCTGGTTAGTCCTCACCACAATATTTACTGGAGCCTCAGGCTCAGTTTTCTGAAAGACATGGTGGACTAGTGTAGCTTTGCTAAGAGTACATTTACAGTATATCCTCCTTGGGGCTGAGAGAATCTCTGTCTTTCTTTACATCACAGCTAAGAGAAGCAGAGGAAATGGAATACAGTATTCAAATAATTTTCTAGAATTTGAACACTTTTGCATTCCTCATTAAGGTAAACACCTGAAACTCTTCCTAAAATGACAAGTCGAAAAAGTTCGTGTTAAGCCAGCTAAAACCCACCACTCCAATAATACCAAAGTAAACAATGTACTTTTTAATGATCGGCTACAAAAACGTTGTCAATCTGATTTAGAAATGTTTTATAGACTTCTTTATTGATATATTAAAAGACACATATTTTAAAACTGTTTTGTGAAGAGATTCATGAAAATGTTTGCCTATAACAGTCCATGGAGCTACTCAAGATACAGTTGCTGACATCACTTTTCTCATCTAGAGTTTTAATGCCCAAAAGTCATATTTAAAAAGAGGATTTTTGTCTTTTACTTCTTATCTAATTTTTATGTTGAAATTCTTACTCTAGTTAGGAGGGCATGGCCAGTTGTCACACATGATGGCAGAATTTTGAGTAATGACACTAAGCTAAAGTGAAAATTGCACTATTTTAACTCCTTTGTTTCTCCAGTGTACAAACTCAATTAATATAGAGCAAAGCTCTGAAGAATGTATTAAATGATTACCAATATTTACTGGTTTAACAAGAAAGCATAAGTTCTGTATCTTTTGTGTTTCATAGAATCATTCTTATACAGTTATTAAAGTTCCCCCAAAATATTATTCTAATAATCTTAACACACAATAAATAGCCTAATAACACTTTAGTTTAGGAAAGTAAGTATTCATTTGAGATGTTTAGTTTGAAGGGTTACCACAGATCCTTATCTCTGTAAGTTAAATCACAATATTTCTTGTTAGAAATTTTATAGGAAGAAAATTTCAGGGTGAAAATAACACTTGGGTATTTCAAAGGCACTTAAATTTAATCCAAGTAATACTAGGCCGCACTACAAGGTACGTAGTTGTCACAAACAGTTGCCCTATGATTAATTATGTAAACAATTAGTGGAGAGATCCCATTTTTTATTTTTCATTATATGATCAATTTGGGGTAACAGTGCTTCTAAATTCTATCCCTGGATATATGCCTAAGCTTTATGGTCAACACATACAGATGTCCAATGTCAAACTACATCTTTCAAAAGAGCTTTGTTTTCTCTGAAAATTCTAGACGTTGTCTAGGTTTCAAAATGGGAAGGAAATAATAAGGTTGTAAGTCCATTCATCTTTTCCTATGAAGGATATATGATGCCTTTGTAATACAAAATTATTTTCAGTCATAAATCTGAAGCTCTGGAGGTATCTGCAGTCTCTATGGAGGTACTTGTCAATCTGGCCACTGAAGAGTTTAAGGTCCATTTTGAAGAAAGAGAGGAGAAATCTCCAAATGGTCAGGCTTCTGCTACTGAAAGTTCATAGTAGAAAATCGCCTCTTTTTCTTTCATAACTCTCTACTAAGCTGTGTTCTATGGGGTGGTTGTTCAGACATTTTGTATTATGTATGTTTCCTTGTCCATGCATGCATGCATACATGCATCCCTCTATTTCCTTTTAATTTATTTCAACATAGTCATGCAAAAGGAGACATTTTGAGCCCTCTGTGGCCAGCAGTTTGGTTAGCAAATGGGTGCTTATTGCAGGTTTGCATTTGCAAATCTGTTGTTCTAATTACAAGCAAAACCATGTAACTGAGTGCAATACTGTGGTTATATGTAAAGTCATAGTAACTTTACATGCATGAGTCCTGAATTTCTGGCCTCCTCCTCTTTTAGTTTAGCTCTCCCTTGAGCATTTATTCATTTGTTTGCCCTTGCCAGAAAAATTATTCATCTAAACACAGCCTCCTCATGATGTCAATGGAAGTCTGAGCAACCTACGGCAGAGAATGTTCAAAGCTTATATTGCTAGAAAACAATGTTGTCTTCTGGTTTGTTTTATTTTTTTGGATATCCTGTTCTGTGAGAAGAGTAATTCTGTAACTAAGACTGACTTGTGATTTTTCACAGTATAACAAAGTATAACAAAAATGCCTCTGTTTCACCTTTTAATCATTAAATCTCTCCAACGCCCTGAGCCTTGTACATGCAGGAATAGGAGCAATTTTATGCACATGAGCAATCCCACTGAACTCCCTGGGTCTACACACGTGTAGCACTTCACATATTCACATCAGCAAGATCAAGAACTGGTTTTGTTGAGAACATCTGTGGCAAAGGAATCTTCCTGCAAATAAATAGTGTCTGCATTAGCAAAACTCATAGCTTTTCTTCAGTGCTCAGTCACCCACAAAAGTCACTTACTGCATAGCACTTGCTTTGAGCAATATTCCTTAAGTAATTTGCTTCAAATTCTTTAAACACTATAGCGTAGTTTACTGAAGCTTTCAGAAAATTAAAAAAAAAAAAAAAAGAAAGAAAAAAGGGGTTATATCCACTTATCGTAGGTAGTTACAAGTCATTGCAAATGGTGTATTTGAAAATCAGAGTTAACAACTTGGCAATTGATATTTCATTCTGTATTGCTTAGTGGTCAGGATAATGGCTTCCTATCTTCATGCAATTTTTTTTACCTGATAGTGTGTTGAATTTTTGAGCAACAGTGTGAGCACAAGAACAGTTTGTGTAAGTAAATGAACCATGTCAGCAACTGTAATTCACTCTGCATTGAAAACATGATCAAAATGTATTAAATTATTTGTGATATTTTCTCTCTGCAAGAAGGCAAATCTATTTGAACAAAAAAAATTAACTAGCATATGAAACTGCAATAATCAAAATGTCATGTCCCTTTAAATAGTGTTCTAGTGCATAGCTATTCTACATTTTAAGTGGTATTTCATTCTAAAGGAACTAAGAAAAGTAATTTGATGCTAAATGTACAGCGCTTCAAAAGGATTGCTCTACAGGTAGATTAAACAAAGAAGCCCAGACTAAAAAACTTCATCTATGCAATCATTCTCAAACAAGCAATACATTTTATATGACATAAAACATAAGCTGCAGTGTTATATGACAACCAAAAACTTTTGTATTGATTCCCAAAAAATATTGACTTAATTTTATCAAAATGTATTTATTCATCACTGCTGCATCAATGATCTTCTGTATTTTATATGTAAATAATCTATTCTATTCCCTTGATCATGTTAATCTTACTAATGACAAATTACCATTCTCCACGTACAGTTCCTAGATTTACAAATTATCACTCCTGCTTTCAGGGGACTGAGAATCAGCCACGCTTGCTAATGCCTCCATGGATCTCCTGACACATAGCAGATTTTTATATTCCCTTTTAAAGCATTCAGCTCGCAAGAAATAATTTATAAATCTGGCTATCACTCGCACTTATCCTCTTACTGCTTGAGGGGGAAAAAGAACAAGATCAAATTGGGAGGATTATTAACAATGTAAGAACTTTATTTGCTTCAATTAACTCTTTGTAGGAAAAACTGCATGCTAAAGCCTATTGGTTTTAGGAAAGAAGGGGAAGTCTATTCTGTTATGGTCAAGAACTTGGACAAACGACAAATATTGTCTCGGTTTTCTGACTTTAAAAAACATAAACTTTTCGAATTTTAAATGTACATTTAAACCTGAGAGCTCCTTTCACCAAACAAAAGGAGACAGACTCATTGGGATTCATCCTGCCTCCACTTGATATTTCCTTTGCAGTTGCAAAAATGATGATGACACGATGGAGAATGAGATCATCAAATTTCACCTTTCCTGTAGGTTCATCTGTCTTGATGTAACCCCTGACTGCAACCTTCTCCCTCTCATGCAGAGACAAATACTTGTGATAGTCACAGAAAACTTTGCTACCTTTCATTGCAGGAAACTCCTTGGTTCTTTCAGTACAAACGAATGAAGAACACTGATTGTAGTTAATGAGCAACTGCTAGAAAAGAAAGGTAGTCAGGTCTTCCTTCACAGTAAGAGTATTTTGGAAGTCACTTTCACAATTCCTGCCACCCCCTCAGGGCTATGGACAGCAGTAAGTGTAGGATGGGATTCATTTGCCAAAAATTAGTGCCAAAATAAAAGATAAGATGGTTCAGAGTTTCCTTGCTGGTTTCCTGGGGCCAGTCCAGAAGGAAAAGGTCTCATGGAAATCCTGCTAGTCCCATGAAGAAATCTTAGATACTCAAGACATCTGAAATGTTAACATGTACCCCGATGTTTGTACAGACCAGGGAATGAGATGCTGGAAAGCAGTGCCATGGAAAGGGACCTGAGGGTCCTGGTCAGTGGCAAGATGAACATGAGTCAGCCGTGCCCTGGCAGCCAGGAGGGCCAACCATGTCCTGGGGGGCATCAGGCAAAGCATCGCCGGCCAGTCGAGGGAGGGGATTGTCCCGCTCTGCTCTGCACTGGGGCGGCCTCACCTTGAATATTGTGGCAGTTTTGGGAAACACAATATAAGAAAGACATTAAGCTATTGGAGAGCATCCAAAGGAGGGCAATAAAGGTGGTGAAGGGCCTTGAGGGGAAGCTGTATGAGGAGTGGCTGAGGGCACTCGGTCTGTTCAGCCTGGAGGAGACTGAGAGGGAGACCTCATTGTAGTTCCAACTTCCTCATGAGGGGAAGAGGAGGGGCAGGCACTGATCTCCTCTCTGTGGTGACCAGTGACAGGACCCAAGGGAGTGGCCTAAAGTTGCGTCAAGGGAGCTTTAGGTTGGATATTAGAAAAATGTTCTTCACCCAGAGGGTGGTTGGGCACTGGAATAGGTTCCCCAGGGAAGTGGTCACAGCACCGAGAGTGCCAACCCTACCAGAGTTCAAGAATCATTTAGATGATACACTCAGACACATGATGTAACTCTTGGGAATGGTCCTGTACAGGGCTAAGGGTTAGGCTCAATGATCCTTGTGGATCCCTTGGCATATTCTGTGATTCTGTGATTTACACCAGAAATTTCACATGGTGCTTTTGTGTTACTAATACCTTCCATTGTAAACATCTTTCCAGATGGGGAACAAAGACCCAATAAAGACTACAGCTGATAAATCCTCATGCTTTAAGGGAGAAATGACTGTAAAGGTTTCCTTTAGTTTCACTTCTGCCTGACCATTCTGTGTATATAACCACAATACTTACCATATATGTGACAGGACTTTACTCATTAAGAAGCCTTTTCTTCCTACAAAATAACTTTTCAAGTTATGTAATGGGATCTCTAATTAACAGACTAGAATATTTTTAACAGCATCCAAAATCTACTTTATTAAATCAAGGTTCATTTTGAGCAGTCTCTGTGTCAGTAAGTATTTACGATCTCCTTGAATCACAACTTATTGGCCTGTACAGTAGAGCCATTTCCATTTGTCACATTGATATGTATTTAGGGACTATCTATAATACAGAATGGATCGATTATAATGCTTGGTCATGTAAATTCTCTTTAGTTCAATGGTCATTGCCACAATAGACTCTCAGAAGCACTGCAGTCTATCATGCATCTAATCTATAAAAACCTATTTCTGATATTCATTCATCATGAGGATATTATATACATATTGGGGATGAGCAGAAAAGCTGGAAATGGATGGCATTTGGATATGATCTTTTTTTAACTCAGATGATAGATACATCTATGCAAACTTCACCCCCTTACATGTGTCATGCAAGAGTAAGCCCTCTTCTTTCTCTGTAAAGGAACAGTTAAGATTTTAAGGAGAAAGAAAAAAGTAGTCCTGTTTTTAGAGATCAGTGTTTTTTTCTCCCCTTATGAGCTCTTTAAAGACTTCAGCTATCTGTGCACGACATCTTATTACAAATATGCTAATCTACTTACATTCCCTTAGGAATGTCAGGATAGAAAGGAGCCCTGCTACCTACCACTTCCTACACAAAGGTTAAAAATGCTGCATCTTGCCTTGTACAGAGAACTTCCAGCTCTTGCTATTGCTAGTAGCTATTTTAAAAATAGTTAGCTTCTGGAACTATGAAGTTCTGGGCCAAATTACAAGTTACAAACAAGTGTATCCAAAAAAATTCTTTCTCCACTCTATGGCACAGTTTGAACTGGTTGGAATTCCGCTTCACTTGCATTGTGGTTATTATTTTCCATATAGTTGGAGCACTAACCCTTTAGCAGAACCAATTCTTTACATGCCTACCATAAATAAAATTTTTAAAAAAATCAAAGTATAACTTCAGGGTAATTGCAGCAGGTAAATCCACAGTAGTTAGTGCAGTTAACTTCCTGTTAATTTTAGTTAGAATCTAAGGGTTGCTGCCTACAAACACCCATTCATAGCGTTAGTCACGAGTCATTCAGTGACAGCCAACGAAAATATTTGGTGAGTAAACTTCCATATATGTTTATAGGCTCCAGCCCTAACAGAGTACTAATAAGCAATTCAGATATGTAGTTTACTTCCTCATATGCATTAATGTTAATTACAAGTAACCAGAATTATAAAGACAATGTAATTATGTTCTAATTATAGCATAACCGCAGCCACTGTGTTATAAGTGTAACACAATTTAAAAAAAACCCAAACTTTCACTTCCTATACATATACCATTTTAGAACATGCTTTTATTCCTCTTTTTTTGTATCCCACCTTTCAACAGCACGTCTGAGCACTCAGACAAGATTTTGACCCATATTTCATTGAACAGAAAAGCAAGCTAAATATTGTGTAATCATATTTTAAATTAAAAGATAGTTCACACTACCTTTAATCTTTAAAAAACAGGGGAAACATAGAGGAATTATGCGAGCAGATTAGTTTCCATTTCGTTGTATACACAGCACTCAAATCTATACCCATCAATTCGGGAGTGTTGCTCCAGTAGCTGTCTATGCTGTGAACATGAAGAACTGCTGGAAGGCTTGACAGTTAGGTAACAATAGATACTAGATACATTGAATATGTAATAGATACACAAAAGATACATTCTAGATGTATCTTTTATACTGTTTCTGGAGTCACATATTGGTATTACAGTCAGAAAAGTTTCTTTTTCCTGGTCAGCCTATAAAGTCATGGTTGGCTTCCTCAGTCAGTAGGAAAAAAAGTACCAGCAATGAAATAACAGCAAAAACTGAGTCAAGATGTCCCACCTCTGAGTGGAGTAGGAAGTGGGAAATGGAAAAATCAGTGCTCTCTATCTGAATCCTTTCTCACAACCAGCCAGCTGAAAGTGAGGGAAATTTTAGGAAAGACAACTCAATACAATAAGGCAACAACTTCCACCTGCTGAAAGGCATGTCTAGTTATGGGAAAAAGAACATGAGGGAGAGTCAAGAGAGTGTCCAGAGTTTCACTGCATTAGGTTGGAAAATAATTCCTACTAGGAAACACCTGAAATTCTGAGGGGTTTGCTGACGCATATGGAGTCCTTTGTTTCACTTGGAGGTGAAAGGAAAGTAAAAGAAACAGAACAGGATAACAAAGCACACCAGTTTGGAGGCGCACTATGTGCTTGGCTGTATGTTTCCTGGCTGGAAGGAGGAAATGTGGAATGATGATCCTTTCCCCTTGGCAAAGGGCCCAATCACTGAACAGAAGAAATTAAATAAATCATAAGACAAAGCCAAAGAAACCCAAAAGACTTGCTTCTAGTCTTAGAAGAGCATGAATCCTGTCTCCAGGGTATGTGTGTTATTCTACACACCGGTATTACAAAGTCTGGCTAGTAGCATCATGCCCTGGAAAGAAGACGACACCGCGAGGTGAAAGTGGTTCATTCCATGTTTGCCACACAAGGATCCTTCTCAGCCATCTCTGCAGAAGCTGCCCATGCCAGCCCAGACCTACTTGGAGCTAAAAATGCTCAGTTCTAGTCTTGGAGTGAAAGTTTCTTTGAGACTCTGAGTCTTACACGTGTTGTAGCTTCCCTTCACAGAGAAGTGAGAACAAAAACATCTCTGAAATGCTAAAGCTAGCATACAATGTCTGGAAGAGAGAGAAAACTCACAACTTCACATTTACTGGCCTGTGAAGGTATTATTCTGAAGAAGTCATGTAAATTTAAAAAAAAATAAATAAAAGAGGGGAGGAGTGAGAATTGAAAAGAAACATGGGAACCTGTCAGGCCCAGAAAACCTGCTGATTGCAAACTGAGGACAACAGCAGGAAGGTGGGAGAGGAGTTCTCCACCACGGATGGTAGATCTAAAGTACTAACCTGAAAGTCTAAGACAAGGCAAGCAGATTGAAGGTAATTATATTTTAAGACTTTAAGAAGCTGAGGATAGAGTCTCAAAGCTATTGCACTACTTTGCTATATCTGTTTGTCAGATTTACAGATCACTTAACTACATCTTTTTATCAGATAAGGCTGTAACTCACCATTAAGACCTTCATATGGTAGCAGAACCAACAACATTTAACAATTCAATCTTTTGCATAGCCTCCAGGGTCACCTTATTTAGTAAGTTTAAAGGTGAGGAAATAGGGCAGTACATTTCTGAAGGTGCTGGTTCCCTTTTAACTTTCTAAGTACAGCATAAGTCTTTGTCAATCACCAATAAGCAAGAAGAGGACTTTGAAAACTTGGTATTATCCGTGAGCCCTAGCCTAGATCAGCAAAATAAGGCACAAATGCAGAGAGTAACCCATATGCTTAATGCTAGTTGCCAGAGCTGCTGTTCTTTACAACCAGCATTAGTGTGATGACAGGTCCTTGAAGGAGAATAGAGCCCATTTTACAATGATACATTCACAGGATACCATGTCATCATCTGCATGTATGTTTAAATTTCACTGCTGGGGAAGCCTTTCATGCTTAAATTCAAGTGGAGAAAAAGACTTTGGGGAAGAAACCACTCATCATTCAGTAATTTTTCCCCTGAACAATAGAGCAAATTAAATGAATGTGTGAAATAATAATAAGCAAATCATTACATTTGCCCCAGACAAAAGGAAAAGGGCAAAATAAAATGCATATAATATAATGAAACATCACAAAACACTATATGCTATGAGAATTGGTTGTTCAGAATAAATGCAGGCAATAGTATTTAAAAATTAAAAGAACCAAGAAGAAACGTATCACATATAAGTGGTCAGCAGTGGTTGCTGTGCAAACTCATAATTTTGATCTGAGTACAAATAACCAGCACGTTCATATTTTGAGAATGGGAAAAGACAGAAATCAGGTAGTTTCTAATGCTGGTAGAGTCAGCTCTGCAGCTGTAAAGCATGTGCAAATGGAGACACCTCTCAGGTTTGTCTAACTTCAAATATAACCAGCAGTAACATTGCTAAAAGTTTAAAGTCAATAAAGTAGCTTTATTTAACCTCCTCCTGTTATCCAGTGCAATTATGATAATCCTACCAAGTATTGTTTTATAACAGAAAAAAAGCTTATATTCATTTTCTAGCAATCATATTAAAAATGTATCTGATAGTCACAAGAACACAGACCCAGAGATATGGAGAAATGAAATTGCTTATTTTGTGCACTCAGCAATAAGCAACATTTCCAAACAAGTGTAGTTTGGAAAGCACATGCACCTTTACTTGGGGAGAAGAGTCAGCTTTTTACACCTGAATAATGAGCCATAGTGAAACAACCATAGCAACAATAGTCTCGAATTCGTGTCCCCCTAAAGCCATGACCATAAAACTAACCAGTATCCTGCTTACACTCACTTCCTGATTATATCCCACACGTGTGGAGAAATCTCACGGCTAGTCCAGTGCAGGAGGTGCTGTGCTGGGCAGCTGTGGACCCCAGCCATCCCTAGTCCAAATCCTCTTGCATTCAGGAATCCACATTTCTTACAGCTCATCTTTAAGAAGAATCACTTGCATGCACATCCCTGTTTCTCTTTGCCTTTAAGGAAAAAAGTAAAAAGAGGGGAGAAGAGATTTCTGCATGACATTTCTATCCATCTATTCTCACTGAGCAACTTCTTCTGTAATGTAGGATATGAGAACATGCTCAGAGTAACTTTTCATGCTGGAGATACAAGCTGTTATATATACCTGTATCCACACACTTTGAACCCTTATACACATGTTTACAAGCACTATCACAAATTTATATCCACTTCATTTTTAAAGGCCTTCATAGTAGAGGTGTGGGATGGTTGATAAACATAAATGCCTCAAACTGTTTTCTGTTAACAAGGCCTGGTCCCTCAACCCTTTGTCTAGCAAAGTACCCACTGTTTTAAATAAGTTTGTGGTATGACTCACCTGAACCCTTTTCTAACTCCTAAAGGGAAAGTGCAAGCAGTAGAGTGGCTAGTCAAAAAAATAAGAGTTGAATATACAACTTAAATAATGACGAAAAAAAAAGAAAAAGAAAAAGAGGAAAAAAAAAGAAGAAAAGAACAAAACAAGAACAACAAAAATAACCTAAACTTTCATCCAAACTGGGAGTAAGCAGTTCAGGAAGCAAACTAGACAGCAGCTAACATGTTATCAGAGCAATGAAATCAGCAACAAAGATCAAAATGCTGTCCCAGCATAGTAGTGTTGACAATGTCTGTAAGTGCCCATGCTCAAAAAGACCACAGCAGTAATCTTGGTGCAACACATCTAATCAGCAGCAGTTTATTTGCAGAGTGCAACAGGAAACCCTCACATTTGTCAGCTCTGTTCCCTCATCAGTGTATGTCACTAAACTCCATAGAAGCTAGATCTGTGTTAATTTATCAGCAAATCAGAAACAGAATAAATATGTAACTTCTATCTTCTTTTGGGTCATTTATTTCCTTCATTCCTTTATTTTTTAATGTTCATGATAAAATGTAAATGTTTGTACCTTGAAATTCTGGAAAGCAAATGAAGAAAAAGATAAATCCAGATTGAACTTATGTTTGGTACAAGTATAAGCCCTGTTTCTATGATCAACCCAGTAGGGCAGACACTGACCTACTGAGTTCTCTCATCTGCCTGAAGATCTGTTCACCACAATCAAACTGGGGGAGCTTTCCAGCACCTCCCTAGAACACTGTCTCCAAATTACTTTTTATTCCTATGATAAAGGAAGGTTGTGTCCAGGGCAAACAGGGTTGTTTCTCCCCTCAGGAGTTCACACTTGAAGAAGGTGATTGAAGTGTAGTAAATGTGCAAAATAGTTCATATGAAATGTAAACCAAAACCAGGAAGAATTGTGCTCTGGATTTGCGGAGAACAGAACCTGGTGTCCTCATGAATTCATTGCCTGTATCCCAACTGTCTATTTTACTTACTGGATTGCTGGCTCCGGCTCTGGCCTTGGGCTTGGGCCTTGGGCTACATATCACCATATCCCCACAGAAGTGGAAGCCATACCCCTTCTGATCAAGTTTATTTAATGAAATTGTTAAAGTTTAAAAGATATTTAATCAGATGGATATTGAAGTTGAGACAGAAAGTTAAACTACCTCAACAAAATCAAGAGAATTAGCATACTTTTCTGCATCTGAGAAGAAGCATCGCTCAGTGCAATTTCGGCGGTACGTGTCAGTGTGCAGCAGTGGTTATTACCACACAAACAGTATTGCATGATAGCTCAAAGCCATGCAAAGAAAAGCATCTAGCTGAAACCAAAGGACATGGCAGCATGTAATGCACACACACTGTATAAATAGCACACGGTTTACAAGCTAGGCTGGATAGCTCTGCTAGTTCAGTAATGAACACAAGTGGTCAGGGTATTGCATCTCGGATGAAAAGCAACTGCCCTGGAGCCAGTGTCCTTAACATTATGGTGGGTTAGTGTTAACACAAAGGGAAAGGTGTCACCTGCAAAGTCAGCAGCACCTGCTTCTGCAGAAGCAAATCAGGCTGTTTGCTGGAAATCTTTTCTTCAATAGTGACCTGACCTTGCTTATGGGTCACATCCAAATCAAAGCACAGGCTAAGATGGCATGTTCAGAACAGAAAGTGAAAGGAGAAGGAAGAGAAGTATGACTTCTCTTTTTTATCCCAAAGCCAGAAACCAAAGTTGTTCTTTGTGCTATCATTATGTAATACTTAAGTTACAAGAAGACAGCATTGTTTTTCCTTTTATTTACCCACTTCTTCGCAAAACCAATTCCAATATATATATTTTTTTTATTACAGTATTTTAAAATGTTTGCATAGAAGTCCACTTCATAAACTAACATTCTGGAACATTTTTTATTTCTGTTTTGATACCAAGGAAGAAATCCACCAAATCAGTTCCTTGTATCTCAGAGAACTATTACAAGGTCTGTCTGGAGAACATGTGAAATGTGACATGCCAACATTTGTTCCGTTTGAGCATGCTGTACTTAAAGCCAGACCTGCACAGGAAACAAAGATCAGAGCTCAGTTCTCTGTGCCTCTTACCTAGGAGTTCTGAAAAACAGAAAGAAGAAAAAAAATCAACTGTCAGGAACAAAACATAGAAAAGTAGATATAAATCAAACTGGTGAGCACAAATCATACCTAAATAGTTTGTCTATGATGATAGTATCAGAAAGATAAAGAATGAATGGTTAACTTTAACTTCCTTTAATTCCAGTTTAAAAAGTGGCTGTGGTAGGACAGTAACTACACAGAAAACAAAAGGTCCTTGTGATAAAGTTATGCTCCTAAATGCAGACCATTAAGTCAATTAATGTTTACTTAAGTACTTGTCATCTGAAGCAGTAGCAGAGAAAACCATCAACATAACCAAAAGCTTGTGACACCAGTTTGCATCCAGTTCCATGTGCATGTTTATTTTCAATCAGGATCAATCAGGAAGGAAAATAATCAATGAAGTCTCAGTCATGAGTGGTATTTGGCCATCTGGGGGCCCCAGTTTCTCTCGGCCTGCATTGGAGGCAAAGAAAAAAAAATTTTTCAAGAGCACGGAGGAGCTCCATATGGTTGAGATCAAAGGTGTTGCTGGGTGCATGGTTCTGCTTTATTGCCAGGCACTGCTGTTAATTAGAAAACAAGATCAGAGGCAGTATTAAAATCCAATTAAATTGATATGAACAGATTGCCAAGTGATGTTCACTAATGTATAATTGAGCACCATGCAAATTTCGGTGGCTGCCTTTTGTTTTTTCTCCCCTCACTCTGGAATGAATGATGAAGCTATGAAGTTTTTCCTCATTGTAAAAGATAAACAAGTTAATGCACTGATCTAGGGGGTATTGCTTCAGTGATTGATGAAAATGAGAGTGGAATATTAACGTGTGACTTTTGGGGGGCTTCTTTTATAATCTTATTTTGTTCTTCATTCTTTTATTATTGTTGTTGTTGTTATTCTTGTTATGGTGGTATCCAAGTACATGCTTAGATCCTTCATCATTCCATCATTTCACATACAGAGAAAGTTCTTTTGGAGCTGGAGATTTGATTCGAACAATTACAAATCCATGAATATTTCAAGCGACAGGCCTGCTACTGCTGGAAATTAACTTTCCAAGAACTATATGGACTTTATACCGTATATCTTTGTTTAGAATCCGCAGCTTCTATTAAATTTAATTACTTCCCTGTGCAGCTTTATATTGAGGGCGACTTCAAAACGAGGGCAGCAGCTATTAAATTTAATTACTTTCCCCTGCGGCTTGCATAGTAAAGGTGCGTGGTTAAGGTGCAGCTACTAAAGGAGGGTAGCTTCTAAACAAAGATCTACAATATTTATACCAAATATATATTTCCTTTTCCCTGTCTATCAGTCTTTAAAATGTACACTTCGTGTGCGTATGTGCGCATATAATGCAGGTATGTACTAAGTGAAATTATTAAATGCAAAGTGCTAACTTTTAAGCTAAAGACTGTAATACCTTAAATGCATATCTGTTTCTTTCTCTCTTTAAGTGCCTCACATGGTTCCATTCACAATTTTTTAGAAATTCAATGTGACTAGTCTTAATATAGAATAAAATTCCAGGATGAAAAATTCATTGAAAAAGCTGAAGAAATGCTGAAGTCTTTTGAAAAAAATGCATTTTTGTGTAGAACCTACCATAAGGAATAAATGGAGATAACTATGATCCTTGCAAACCTAATGTATTAATATCACTGTGTTTCATCTAATCTATCATTTGCTAACTATGAAGATGTATTAGTGTAAATGCTGGTTTTAAAAGCAGGATCAAAAGTAACACATAAAAGACCAATAAATCAACCAGGGCAGTGTATGACATGGTGTTCATGAGATATTTGTGGAGCTTTCAGAAACTGTTTAAATTCTATTAAAAGAAGAACACATTTAATCAAATAATGTTGGTTGTACGTGTGAACAGATTAACTGAACTGCTGTTGCAGTTGTGCTTGCAGGGAGATATGAAGTTGTGTTTGCCTTACCTGTGCTCATCAGTCAGGGAGTACAATGCAAGCAACGTGGTGGTTGTAGGCAGAGGGGAGGATGGGCAGCACCAAACAGTTCAGGGTCTAACCTCCTTGTTCCATTTTAGGTAAACACCAGGGGACTTTAAGCTGTCAACACAAACTCATCACAGTGTTTCCCATATCACTTTCAGTTAATGCACCCACTGCCCACGCAAGGCTGAGAGCAGTGGGGAGTTTGTATAGCATCACTATCTTAGAACTTAACAAAAATCCTTTGAAAAATTAATGTAAAACACTGGAAATTCTGTTACAGTTAAGCAAACAAAGAAACTATGATGTGTTTTATGCATTTCCAAAATAATTTTGAAGAACCTGATGTCAACCCATCATTAGCGGAACAGGAAATGGTACTTGGAACTTCCTGAAGTTTCTGCCCAAACATTTTTAAAAGTAGCTTTATGGAAACAGGGAAGTTATGCAGCTCACTACTTATTCCCTAGCAAAAATATGCTTTTACATCAAGAATTGCAATGCTGATCAGAAAAAAAATTATCTGGTCAAAATTCTGTGTGCAAACACAGTGTTATAGATGTTTTGCTACAAGACTTAAAAATCAGAGCCTAAAAAGAAACAAAAAAAAGGAAAAACAAATGGAGGAAAGACTTTTCATGCCCTTTTTCCATCATTCTTTTCCAAAATTAAAAGGATAGAATATAAACTGAAAAACTAAAGGCATTTTCATTAGTTTAGTATGACAATTTAAGGGAATTTAGGGTTTCTCTTTGTCTTTCCCTTCCACTTTGTTATCAATTTTTCTGTTTCTCTTTCTTCAGATAAAGACTGTGTAGAGAAATGAAGAGGAAAGTGCTACAGGGAAGAATAAACTATTGCTATGAAAAATGTTTTTTAAATCTGTCATGTTTTTCCCAGCAACAATACAATACCTGAGAATATTACACCAAAAAATTCTAAAGGAGTAAATAAATAAGAAAACCCTTATGATGCATACTTAACACCTTTGTATTTCTGCTTTACTGTTTCAGAATGCTCCTGTAAAAACCATCTTGACATGTCATTGAAAAATATTGCTTTAACATCTCCTTGTCTAACAGAAACTTTTGGTTAAGATGTTAGTCAACTGTGCTACAGGATCCATAACTCATTCCTTGCCAAATGCCAAATGCCTAAGTTCAGTACAAGGACTTTATTGATAAATAGATTTTTCAAATAGCTATGAAGAGAGATGAACCCCAGTCCTGAATTAGAACACGCTGTGTGATTCCTCTTTGTAGGTTCGGAAGTACAGTACAATGCAAAGAAAGCAAGAATTTTGCCTGAGAGCACTTTTCATTTGCTCTGTCCTTTGGGGAAAAACATGTGTAGTTATACATCTATTGGTTCCTTAGATCCTCACTGTGATGTCAAAGAATTACTGTAATACAGAAAAAGGGGAAAAGAATGAAGAGGAGGAGCAATTAGTGGAGGAAAGACAATGAAACATATAACTCAAGAAAAGTGATCATCAGTTTACCCACAGTTATATTAATGTGGTGTCTGAGACAACAAATATCCTTCCAAGACCTTACAGAAGGAGATGGCAGCTGTTACAGATGTGTGATGTTCTTGCAGTAAGGATATGATACTGATTGTAATTTAGCCATAGTGGTGCTGTGGTCACAGAGGTTAACCCAGTTAACTCATTTCATGTTAGCTGAGTCTTTCTGCATAGCATGGCACTGAGCAATGAAGATTAGCCTGGAGGAGCATTTCTGCATGTGAAAACATGTACAGATGTGGACCTTTTGAAAGAGACCACTGAAATTTATAACGATGAGGGAAAATCAAGCTGGTGAGATCACATGCCTAGCTGAGGTAAAATAAAAGTAAAATTTGCAGTGATAACAATTCTAACTCCTTGCAATAGCTAACATCTAAAATAGAGGATTTGTTATGTCACCATATAATACAATCCCAGGTCTACTAAATAAATGACTATATGTTGACTTCAGTGTGCTCTGAATGCTTTTCCATTTTCAAACAGTAGCAAAATATGTTTTCTGGCTGTGGGAAGGTACAGGCATTGTTCTTACTTTTTTTTATTTTTTTTTTCACTGAGTAGAGCAACTAGATCCAAGGTAATGTTTTGTTGTATTTTAGGTCCCTCCCTCTCTATGGCCAAATGTAGACAATATGTTTAAAAGACTCCAGAGTAGAAATTAATTTCTTCATAACTAGTCAGCATGGCAATTGGTGCAGGTATAATGGACAAGCTCTTCTCCACTTTCTTAGTGCAAGTGTTCCCCTTTTAACTTTATGCTTCATAGTCGCCTAAGCTTTACATATTGGATGACAAGGATAAATTAATACTACTCTGTCAGTAGCTCCACTGAGAAGTTTGCCTTTAATAGAAAGCTAACTGCTGATCTTTGGACACAAAGCCCAGGAATCTATCAGCAGAGTTCAAAATTAGCTGAGATCTTATGGCCTGAGGCCACCCTGGTAACTAATGGCAATTTTACAATCATGTTTTTGCTTGATGGGCTAGTAGTAAGAGGGACCATGATCATGACCCAAATCTAAGAAAAAGGCCTCCAGGCCCAGCTTTTTGTCAGATTATGGCTTTACTTACCTAAGCTGGTTTTATCTTATTACAGTGTGTAAGCTGTGGTAAGCTTGATACAGACAGGATGGAAGAAAAGAAATCGACCCAACCTTAGCAGGGTATTAATCACAGCCAAAAGGTTGAGAGAGAGGATCTGGGGTATAAATCAGCATCATCCCTGCTGGTCACTACTTGATGAACTACAGATTTGAATCCAATTTTGCCTTATCATATTCAATTGGAAATTGTCAAACATAGTAAATAAGACAAAGCATTTCTATTTTGAAAATAAGTTTCCCAGCTGAACACTTTGGTTTATATACTTTACTCATAGTTGCATTTAGGAAGTTTACAAAGAAGACAAACTCCTCTAAATAAAAAAAAAGTTTCACTGCTTACTTCTGGAATGATTTTTAAATTTTTAACTTATGACTACATAACGCGCAAACTTCTGAGGGAAAAAGATGTCACCTTGCTTTCATTTGCCAGCTGCTTTTCAATTACAAGGAACCAAGTAGGAATTTCTGAGTTGAAACAGCGGGAAAATTTCAATGCTGAATATTTTCAATTAAAGCAAAATCATTATTTTTTTGTATGTTGTAAGGTGTGCAGGATAGAAACAAATATCCCAACCATCTCTAATTTTCAGAAATTAACATGACGTGAGCCTTTGGATAACTGTTTCTGCTCTGCATAGAAAGGAAAAACATAAGGTTTTAGAGATGTTCAGAATCTGTTTCCAAAGAGCATTAAATTGCATATTGCAAACTCCCTTTTAGTAGTTCATGTTTCTGCTGAGGTCAAAAATCTCTTTGACTAATATTTCTCCTTTAAACTTCCAGGATTTGGGTGGAGGGACAAGTTGACTACTGGAAAGAGTGTTTTTGGGGGGGAAACTAACTTCCAGATGATGCATGCAAGAGTATAACAGACAAGGAAAAGGGTGATAGGACTGCATGGGAAATCTATTTAAACAGTGTTAGTACAAGAAAGGGGATGGTTATATTGTATGTTTTTCTACTAGAAAAATACAGGCCAGAGTTACTAGTAAGTAGAGAGAAATGATGGAAAGTGTGGGCCTGTGGGAATGAGATGCAGTCCTTGTCGCTGATCTCGGGCACACATTTTTTCTGTGATTAGGTTTCTTCAGCTGTAAATAAAATTCAGCTCTATCTACCTAATATCTCAGTACTGTAAGAATTAACATTTATGAAGTGTCCTGTCACCCAGGACTATAAGACAGCATAACTACAAATTACTACTGACAGCAAAAGGTAGAGATTCAGCAGAGATTTACTCTTTACATACCTAGGCTGAGCTATGCATTGCTTATCAAATCAAATAATATAGATTGTGTCTTCGTATTACCCAGTCTCAACAAGCTATTTTCTTTACCCACTTTGTGCTTGCTTTGCCTCTCTATATTTCCCTTAAACATCTTCTACAACCACTTTAACACAGAACATGGAAGAAGAAGAACTTAGTCTAAGAAACTAGCATTGTCATTCCTACTTTTCCTATGGCTTCTGTCCTATTCTTAAATTGTAAATTTTGGGAGTCCAGGATATTAATTTTGTTCTCCATTTCTACAGCACAATAATAAGCTGATCCATAGCTGTCCTCCAGAACCAAAAGGAACAACAACATTGATAAGGACAAGAAGACAAAACTATTTCATTAATATATCCAGACAAGTAGAAAAATAATCTTGATCATCACAAAGCAACAGAAATTTCGTTGTGTCCCTTTTGTGTGAGATTGTATTATTTTTATTTAAATATATTTGCAATGACAGGTAATTGAAAAGATTTCTAACTTGGCAAACCCCAAAGGTATTGTTCATCTGAACTTTGTCGACATTTGGGTGCAATATATTGTTCATAACTGCCAAAAAAAGAGCCATCTTCAACAGCTCAGGCCCATCACAAATGCTTCCACCAAGCCAGTTTTCAGGAAGAAACAGGTAATAGACAGTGAGGCAGCAAGCGTAACCCAAAGTCCTTTTCTTTCCACAATGACTCCTAAAGGCAGCATGTTCACATGTAGAAATACAAACAGGTCTGTAAATGTGCGTTCTGGAGCAAGTGGACTGGTTATCACAGATTAACAGAGAGCTGTTACCACATCAGCTGCAGGGAACCAAACTGTGGACTGCTGAAGTTGAGACAACTCTGGCCCAGTATTTGAAAGTTTCCTACTAGAAGTAGGAAACCAGTCAACAAAGTCACAGATTGATTGGCTGTCCTTAAAATTATCATGACCTCTTAGAAGTCCTTTCCTAGACATTGGTTTATTCTCCTGGAGCTTGTTTGGGTATAAAAACCAGTGAACATTTATTTTTGTCACTCACAGAGGAGCTAGGACTGTGAACTCACACAAGAGTGGGTTTATTGAGAAAGAAGTTGCCATTCAAAAGTTGAACTGTGGTTCAACTATTTTGGAAAAACACAGGCAGATGACACAGTGCTTTTCTTCATAGTGAATAGGCTTGATGGCTATTGCAAGGAAACTGAAGATTTATCTAAATGATCATACATTTCCTGGTATCTGTGGGATGAAGTGAGGAAAGAACAAGGATGTCTGGTGAGACAGGTGAAAACATTAATAACAGGCGGTACATTTGATACATTTTTTCAAATTAATTCTGCGGCATGAATGAGAATTACTCACCTGTACATTTTCAAGCAATATATGAGCACAGTGACTAATGCCAAAATCAAAATGAGGCACCTCTTACTTACACACCCTGCCCACATGTTTAGTTAGGTTCAGAAATACCACCCTGATCTCAGTGGCCTGATCTCAGATCCACTCACCTACTCCCAGCCTTGGAAGGCAGGGCAAATTTGATGGCTGCTGACTAAGTAAACCACGTGGGAGTATGTCATTCAGACACAGATGGTGTTAGTCCTCCTAAACTAATGAGAGCTTGGCAATCATGAGGGGGACAGGAACTGGGGGAGTCGTGGCTAACCCCAAACAGAAAGGCAGCACTCAGCAGTGGATTCCAGGAGAAAGAAACCCTGATACTGAAAACAGATTTTCTGCAATTTTTACTTGTTAGTAGGATTAAATAATTGGGATTGTTTAAAAAAAATTACTGAATCAACACTTCCTTTTTCAAATGACACAGCTCTTTTAAAGAGAAAGGCACAGTTCGCTGGTGTTGTCACTGTCCTCTGCTTCTGCTAAGAGGTAAATAGTCACGAAGAAGAAGCCAGAACACAGTTTGCACTAGCATCAACTAACAATCTGGCTGCTCCACAGACATTGGTAGTTGCACCAACCAGACTTCCTGATATTTCAATAGTAGCCTTTCCTGGACACATTCTGTTCTTTTGATTCTGGGAGGATGGGTTTGATCTTGTCAAATCCACCTGCCTGGTGAGGAACCCACATTGATTTCTTGGATGTCTGAAGAGAATAGAGGCCAGGATCCTGTTTGCTTTCAGTAGAGCTTAGATTTCTTTGACTCCAGACTCATTTCCTCATAAAAGCAGACCTGGAGGTATGAGTCAACAGCCATTGAGGGCAGTGGAGAGATCCTCATCAATTTCGTTGGAGGCTTGCCCAGACTCTAATTAACTAACTAAATGGCCTTCCTAACGAGGGCACAAAAAAAAAGGCCTACTCAACTGCTCCAGAAATATATAGAAAATGAAAATTAACAAATTACCCCAGGAAGAGTGGTGGTAATCAGTGATAGGGAAATCTTTGGAGAAGCTTTAAAGTTTTTTCAAACATTATTTTTAGCAGCCACCCTAGAAATTCCTGACTTTTTTTACATAATTTTGAATTCTGTTGTTGTATTGTTTATCCCTCCAGTTATCTGCTTTCGAATATGGATGAATCTGCTGATTGAAAATTAAATATAAATATCTATGTGCTTTATATATTTAGTAACAAACACATACACACATATGTACAGTGTATTTGCATTGTTGCCTGGGAACAAAATGCCTATTTTTAGTTAATATCAGGTGATTTTAATTTACAAGAACTACCTTGCCTCTCAGCATTTTAAAGAGCATACACAGAGGCACCTGCATGCTTCTAACATTTGATGTATCATTAAATATGCCTTCTCACATTTGGCACATAAACCCTGATAAAGTTTCACCTTTTAACGAAATAAATGACTCAATTAACAAGATGAAAAACAGCAGTGTGGTGGCAGACCCTCTTGGTGGCAAAAAAAAGGATAAAAAAGAATTATCTCAGCAGGGTGTTAATACAAGGAGCGCCACAACACACAGCAGGCACCTGGTTTGACTGACAGCCACCCAGCAAAGCTGACAGATTTGTCAGCTTGCTGACCGCTGGCTTGAGTCTCTCGCACCACCCTAGGAATAAATTGTTGCTTAGGAATGGCTGGGCAAGCACTCACTTGTCTCTATTAATCTAATTGAATTTTTTTAGGTTGTTTTCATTTTTATCTGCTCCTCTTCGGAAACATTCGTTCCCGGAGCAGCAAATTTTGGCAGCCTTAGATGACTGACTTTCTCATAGTGCTTCCGTCTTTTGAAGGAAAGCACAGATACAGATGCAAAGCCAAATTCATCTCTTAAGTCCCAGGGCTTGAATGGATATAACTGAGGTACAATTGGATCTACCACAGGGGAAAATTGCCTTTTCCAATGGGACTGGAACTTAAAGCCTCTGTATTCTGTTTGTTCAGAAGGTCCCAGCTGACAGGGAGCAAATACATGCATGAAAGGAAAGTTGGAAAATTGTTATTTGTTTCCTTAAAGTGGACATTAGCCTTCATGCAAACATCTTATGTGAGGTTCAATGGGAAATTAGGAGAGCAGTGTGGATGCATATGGAGAAAACTGGGACTTTGACTCAAAGGCAGTTCAGTACTCTCAGGTATGTAAGAGTTTGCCAATCAGCTTAAAATCTTGCTAAGCAAAGATAACCTTATTTAAAGAAGAGATGATCAGGTATTGCACAAAATCAATCTGCTGAATATCACAGTTTCTGAGGTTAGTAGATGCAAAACCACAACCTCTATTGTATAATCAGGCATGTGCCTACATGAATGACATCTTTATAATTGTATGCTGTATCTCTCCATGTGTTGCTTATCATTAAGCATTAAGAATATATGTAATCAGCCTAGATCTAGGAACCACCATTTACAAAGTTTTTTTAAAGTATGACATACAAAACTAAATATGTTCTCAGTTGACGCAATGCTGATCTCCCAAATGCTACCAAAAAAGGGCAGGTTGCTTCTAATAAATCTTTTGAGATATATTTTATAGAAGACAATGTTAGATCTACTCTGAGACACTGAATTCTGACTGAAGGAAGATGCAACTAAAATAACTTGGTGATAGTTTTTACTTGTGTAAGATAGTTTCACTTGTATCTGTGCATCAAAGAAGAATTAAAACTTCAGTGCTCAAAAGCCTCATTTAATTTCAAATGACAATGCTCCTACTCACATGACAAAATCCTAAGATTAGCTCTTCAGTTCCTGTGAACAAAGAATATCTATTTTCAAGCTGAGCATTGCATATTACCTTAGTACCAAAATGTATTTGTAATATTCCCCAAGAATGGACAACTTTAGCACTCATTTAACTCAAGGCAAACAGTGTCATGCTATTCTCACAGTTACAGGGCTCCATACTGGTTTTCATCTTAACTCTCTGTTGCAATTTTAGAGATAATATCTTTTTACCTTTCTTCTGCTGACAGTGGTGGAGTACTGCTTTCTATAATGGAACCATTTTTGTGAAATCAATAGGGTTATTTGTTGAAGCAGATGATATTAAAACAGAGTATACACATATGAGTATGACCTTCAGCTACAAACTTTCACGATAGTTAGAGAGATGATTATTTCTAATATAGATTAGGATTTGCACAGCAAACTGTCAAGAAATGTCAGGATAAATAAAGATATGCATTATTTTCGTGTCTATTCAACAAACTCTGGACAAAAAGGAAAAAAAAGGTGTCTCTTATAACCTGAAGTAAACTGGTTTGTATTTGCTTTACCATTCTTATTTCATGGGCACATCCTTCGTAATAAATTCACCAACAAAACATGTGACCAGAGAGGCTGGGAATGTTTCCTAATTTCCATACAATACACCTTCAAAAGGTATATAATGTCATGTGGAAGGAATTAAGTCTGATAGGTCTTTCTCAGGACCGTTTGACAGTAGTAGTGAAAATGAACCTGAGAGTGAAATATGGACAAAAACTGGGTAGGTCTAGTTCTAGAAATTACTAGTTTCCAGCACTGATGTAGAAAATCATTTACCTCTAGATTTTTTGAATATCTCTTATTATGCTTCAGACTGGAATATATTAAGAGGAATAACCATTTTTCTTTAGTACAGGTATGTTCTTTTTTCCCCTTTTTTAATTTTAATTTCTTTTTATAATATTCATCTTTCAGAGAAAGAGGGGAAAAAAATAGTTAAAGAGACTGCATCTCTTTTCCAGGAGAATAGAACAGTACAAGTCAAGTTCTAATTACTAAAAATCAGAATTTTTCATTGAACTTCATGTGATTTTTGTGGGTTTGAATAAACAGACATTAGTTTTCCCTGATTATCTGCACAAGCTCTTTTTTCCCGATCTAATAGCTCAGGAGAACATTTCATTGGAAAGGGAGGGGTATATCAATACCCCTGTTCCAGGAACTGCCTCAGTACCCCTGGAGTCTGGGGATAGTTGCTCTTTAACAACAAAAGCAGGAAATGTTATTACGCAGGACACGCAGGTATTCCAAAAGTTCACGCAGTAAAGAAATTTTTTTCAAGAAGAAATCATTTTCCTAAGCAAATGCTTCCCTTCTTAATTCTGTTTGCTCTATAATAGGTTTTGTACTAAGAGAAAGCAGAAAGTCCCTCCAGATTTGTAACACAGTGTTCAGAATTAAATGAAGTAACAGATGAGTGTGACTTAGGACAGCTAAGCATTTTACAAATACTGCGGAGAATTCAGCATCATGTTTCCTAAGAAACACTGTATCTTAAAGCATAGACACTCAGTAAAGATGACATATTTAAAAAATGCTTGAGTTAGGAGTTATAAATAAATATGATTTTATGTACATTTTCACATACACACTCAAGCAAATTAAGAAAAATTACCTATGTTATTCTGAGTGATGTAACATTCACTATTCCTATCCAGAAAGGTTTTACTCCATACTGAAAAAAATAAACATGTAAGCACATGGCCTGAAGTCTTGGCTCCAAGCAAATCAATGGAAAAACTCTTAGTGACATTATTAACAGGCAGCATTCCATGTACCCATGCAACTAAGAATAGTCCTAAGTAAAAATTCATTAATGTTTAGCTCACCTGTCCAAACGCAAACACAAGTATAAGACCCAATTCACCACCGAGTCACTGCTATTATAGTTATGCATGCATAGTTTTACATGAAGCTAGTTATTCTCTTTGCAAAACATGAATTATTGCAAAACGAAAGGTGTTATGATCAGTCTCTGTCTGCCTCTGTGCCTCTGTCTGTAAAAAAATTCAGATCACTGTAGAGGCAAGTACGATTTCCTTCACATAAAGCGAGTTGTGCCTAATTGCTTCAGGAGGGAATCAAAAATGCAACAGAAATATCTTTCATATTTGTTCTTCCTCAGTTTGATGGACTCCTAAAAGGTCAGTTTGGTGCTTGCCTGTGCTTCAAAGCAGTTTATTTTCAGGAACATCTTCCTGATGATTCATTTACTATGCAGAGCCCAGAGCAAGGGACACCACAAATACAGAAGTCAGATGAGCTTTGCAGTGTCCAGTGAATTACACTTCAAGTGACCTTATGCACAAACGCACAAAAGGAAAAACAAAACACAAAACTTTTCCAAAATTTGTGATCCATTGGCAGAAACTCAGCCTGTGCAGAAAGGGAAAATTCAATGTGAAAACTGATAGCTAGTGTTGATTTGCCAAGTTATACCGGTATAAACTGGTATAAACTAAAGTGTTAAATATCTTACAATATCCCTCAAAAAATCTTTGATTTTTGTTCTGCAGAAATTTGGTTGAAATCTTTGCTTATAAGTAATGCAATGCTTGTATGTTGTTATAAGAATCAAACCATATTCAGGAATCATACATTGTTTTTCAATTTTGTATGCAAGAAAATAGAAATATGAAACAGAATTCAGCACACGGATGAATAAACCCTTAATTTATTAGATCGTTTTTGCTCCGATCAAGGGAATAGCTCAAAGAAAAGAGGTCAGAAGGACTAGTACTGTTAATATGCAATTGATGAAATCCTCAAACACATATTGATCCACTTTTTATTACATTTTTAAACCCTTGACTGTGAATATTTCCCAATAAGACAATAACTATAGCAAATATAATTTGATGTTCTTAATCACAGTAGATGTTCTTCCCCCTCTAAAGATCATCATGCTGGGGATATTTACATCCAATACACAATGTGAATTTGCCATGGATAGCATTGCATACACAGCCCTCTTTTTCACATTCGTTTCTTCAAGCACATCATCTCTGTATTTGACACTATCTGTACTAACATATTTTAGTTACACATGGAAACCCCAAACAAACTTTCCTGACAATATAAATTATTATAACAAGAAAACATAATAATGCATTAGATCTCTACCCCCTGAAAAACCTTCACAGCCTTATTCATTATTTAAATAAAAAGAAAACGGCAAGTTAACTGTCAGGAGTTTTTTTTCTCGGAGCTGTAGAATTTCACAAGGAATTCAATCTACAGGGAGAACTGGGAATAGCTGGTCGCCCAGACAGGCGTGCCGGGGGAAAGTCTTTCTGCTGCTTGTGTTTGACACAGCTTGAGGCAAAGCAGGTTGTATGGGCCTTGACCCAGCAAGGTCATCATTTTGTGAACAATTCTGAGGCCTGACATCTGCTGCCTGGCTTTGAGTACAAACCAGACCCCTCAGCCCAAACATAGCCCTGCATAAAATAATCCCCCAGCAAGGATCCTAGGCTTCAGTGAAAAGGCTAAATGGCCCTCTTTTTGTCTGGGTCCAGGCTTTTTAGTCCTTCCTCATTGCGTAGCAGAGAGTGGAGAACAAAACCATTCCCAGAATGCAGATAAAGGCCATATTCTCACAACTCCACACCATAACTTCTTCACCTCATGCAAGACTCACATTTACACTCCAGGGCCGTGGCTTTGGGAACAAAAGGGAACAGGCATGCAGTAGCTCAGAGAGGGACATGCTCTTCTTCTGAAACTGCATTCAAAACGGTCCTTTTCCTTCCCAGTTTCTGGGGTGAAAAATCAATTGTACTAAATAAAGCACGTGATTTATATATGCTATTTAAATATCACTAAGACTGCATACAAGAAGTGGCAGACCTGATTCTCAGACTTTCTGTTTCTCCATGTGTGAGGAACTCAGAGGAACCAGGTGACCCATATAGAGGTGACTGTAAGTCTTGGCTGCTGCTTGATTTTGGATTGTATTGAAAGTCTTTCAGTCATTCTGGCATCAAAAAGAGACTGACAGAGAGCAGCTTATAATAGCCTGCTTACAGGGAATCTCCACAAAGCAAAGTGGTACAAGGACTGCCATTGGCGGGACATTTGGAGTGAAATGAAAGCCTATCTAGAGGACAGGTTATGGCTGTTAACATCTTTTTCTCAGAGTCAAGTTAAAGCACTCCTGAAGTAAATCTATTCTCATAATGAAGATTGAGGAAACCCTTGGATTTTTCTACAACACAAATAAATTTTATCCTCTCTTCACCCTCACAGCTCAATCTAACCCTAATCAGAAACAAAAACTAATTCCAAAAGAAAGTGGTTCTGAAAAATGTATTTATTTTTCAGTGCAAAACACACATTCTGGGTATTCTATTCTAAACATCCAGTGATCTCTCCCTATGGCAGCTACAATGCTGCATGGCTACAATAATGCTTGCTGCATCGCAGCAATTGTTATCTATGCCCAAATCTCCTCCCACCATCTTCCTTTACACCTGTAAACACAACATGAAAGGTGGAATGAGGACCAAGGTAAATGTGCCCTACTGTTGCCTTGACCTGTCTGACTCTGCTTGTCCTTATAGTTCAGTTCAGGAAGAAACAATCAGAAGAGCCTCCACACTTATGCCCCTCTTCCCAGAGAACTGCTTGTCCTTGTGAAACCTCTAGCATCAAACTCACCAATCACATTCATAAAGCACTAATCTGCCATGACTGTCTTTTAAATGTGGCCAGACATTGCCAAACGACTTGGCTGGATGATAACAGCAAGGATGGTAAAAGATCATGAGCTCCTGTGAATCTATTTGGTGACAGGGAATTATTTAAGGTAAAATATCACCAAAAGATCAAAAGATCAAAATCAATAAAAAAAAATTTAGACAGAAATTTGGTAAATTTCCAAATCTCCAAATGCATAAGAGTCTTTAGACAAACCAGTCTTCCAGACAGACAGACTTCCAAACAAAAATAAAAATGTATTGTTTCAATTCACAATGATTAACTTATGGAAAGGATTTTGTAACTAGATGAGAGAAAACCCCAGGATAAAAAAATTAAAGCTTGTTATGTGAATTCTTGGATTAGATGTTGTCATGGTACATCAAAGGGAGTTGCACTGCATTCACAAAATACTACTAATCCCAAATTTCAGCATTCCTGGTGGTTGCCTTGGGTCTGATGGATGCTGCATGTTTAGGTATTTCATTGATCTGATATGCAGAATCACATACTGGTTGTGTAGCAGAATCCAGGCCATTGCAGTCAGCCAGGTACTAGCAGTGCTCTAGGGCTATCCCATTCCCTCCCTGTAGCAAATTATAGTTGTGAATTTTGGTCTTTATTAAGGGCCTTAAATTTGTTATAGGATATTGACAAGTACTTGACTGACCAAGGTGTGAGAAGCTAATGATGTATGGACCCTTTTGAACTCAGCTGCTCTAAGTTCCAGCTGCAGGAACTGAGTGCACAATACCACAGGCTATTCCCCCTGGTTTACATCTCTAAGAAAGTGCAGGTATGGGATGCAATACAGGCAACTTGGAGCTGCAACGACTTCAGTAAAAGAAAGGTGAGATCTAAATCCCTGAGCTAATAGGAGAATCCATTAAAGAAAACAGTCAGTGAAGGCTGACCATCATTAACTAGGTACACTAAGGAAATTCAATGTAAAGGAAGCAGAGCACTTGTGAATGCCACTTGCTCCCACTATTATGCTACCATGACTGCTATAACTATATTTCTGAAGTTTTCCAAGTGCAGACCTCACCAGTGCAAAAACTAGCATCTGAAATATGCTAAGAAAATGCAAATAATAAAATTTTACACATGAAAAATACACTCCAGGGAGGTACTTTCCTTGGCTTCTGCTAATTCTGGGCTTTCAGTGGAGCTTTTCTTGAGGAAAGACTGACAGACAAATTAGAAGAGATATGCAGTGCAGAGAGAGCATCATCATCCTGCTGAACGTCACAAAAGGGTCTATCACAGAAACAGTGGGGTGTTGGTCTAGAGAGGAATGAGCATGTTAAGAGTAAAAAGAGAGAGAACAAGAAAAGAAGAACAGAGAGCACCTGTGAGATGATGGAAATCTTTATAAAACAGAATTTCTCTCGTTGACCTCATAGCAAGGAATAGTTGTGTTTGCTTGTTATAAATGCCTTAGTTTTACTCAGAATCTTTAAGACTAGGCAAATAAGCTCATCAGAACAGTCAGGACCAAAGATTTTCTAAGAAATGCTTAGAAGTTTCTAGGAAACATGTGGTTCAATATTTCTAACCTAGAGTACCTGCTATGCACACAGCTATTCACCTTCCAGCACATCATGGTCTGTCTTTTTGTTCTCTTCTCCCCTGGCAGAAAAATCCAAACTGCCTTCAGATTTGCTAACACTGCTTGAATCCTCCCACTGTCGAATCAGACCCAAACAAAGATCTCCGTAATTTTTTTCTGTAAATATAAGTCCTGTCATTTTTCTTGAGAATTGTAAATTCTTTAGCCAATGTCTATTAGGCTTTGGTAAAAGCTCAGGGAAATCAGATGAAGAAGATAGAAATTGATAACCAGGATTCCTTTGGTGAAACCATGACAACGCTAATGGGAGTTGGTCTGTAAATACATTGACCACAGTGGTGAGTAATATATTGGGCTGTAGAACCATTTCTGAACTACCTCTGTGTGGATTTTATCTCTTCAAGAAAGATTTCATTACAGGAAAATCATTCAGTGGTTCCTGTAAACAGGCACCTGCATTTAAGTAAAGATAACATCGTTAAGAACCCCTGCTATTGTTGTCCTATGTGTGCATTCAACACTGTGAGTACCTAGCACTCCTTTCTATTACTTAAAGTCCTTGTGTAGTGCAAGATTCTGCACTTCATGCACACTGAGACATACACAGAAGTACAATCACTCTATATCTGTACAAAGAACTTTGATAATTACATAATTTATCTCTTACCATGCCACAGCTCTTGCCTCTTCAAAGTTGTTGGTTTTGCTTTACAAAGGTAGTGATTTCATCATTAATTAGGTCATTCTCTGTACCATGGTGCTAGCTAGGCAGGAACATTTCTACCAAAAATAAATATCAAAATCTTCCAAAATTTTATTTTAAATCTGTAGACTACTAAATATGCAAGCAGAGGAAACAATGTTAGTTATGACATTTTAAACTAAAGGACAAGTGATATTTCAATTCATAAAATTTGGAAGTTTAATCTCACTTGAGGAAAGGTATAAAAGGGTTGTTCTTAAACACTATGTTATGCTTTGCTGTTCAAGGCTGGTCAGGAATTGAAGGGACTAAATCCCACTATCTGAGATAGAGAGAGAGCAGGATCAGAGAAATGTAGCTTCCATCTACCACTTGTTTTCCCTGCCAGGCCAGGAAAGTATGATAGCAGAACAAACCAAAATTGTTCTTCTTAACATGACAAGTTCCCTAAAATCAGGATATGCAACAGTGTGCCTAAGGGGAAAGAGAAGAGGGATGCCTAGTCTTGCAGAGAATGTTTTCTGAGAATTATGTCTTCCATCCATTAACACTATCAGCTGCCTATCTGTCTTTCTATCTGTTTCCCTAGTTTCCCTGATATACCAGATAGGCTTACACCGAGGTAACCCTTTCTTCCTGTTCCCTAGAAAGCCTGTTCTGAATAAGTAGCTGGGTAATTCTTGTTATTCAACCCAGATGTAATTCGTATATATCTGAATGACAGGGAGGGCCTTTTCACTACTTAAAGGGTAAAGGACAGTGTAGGTTCAATATGCAAGTGCTGAACCCTTCTGTCTGTGATTCAGATGTCACTTAATATAGCTGCAGTAATTTTCAAACTGTTTTGTGGCATTGAGGTACTTCTGACTTACTAGTGCTATATAATACGTTTCCTATCTTTTTTGGCAGTTACTGTAATGAACTTCTTTACTTACTTTAAAAAAAGTTGAAGTACTTTTCTTGGAATTGCATCAATAAAAGAAATCTTGCTAAGGTTCTTACTGAAAAAGTGTCCTGACAAGAATTTCTGTTTTTTTAAAAAAAAAAATCGCTAAAGATTTGTGCTGATAATAATTATGCACTGATTAATTGGATTAATTTCCTGTATGATCAAAGCATGATAGGTACTTAATAATGCAGCTACAGAATGATGACTCTCAACAGCCAAATGATACAGCATACTTTCTTAAATCTTGTCAATCTGACATAGAGAAGAAAATGAGACCAGCAGAGAACAGATAGGTTAAGTATACTGTTTTCTAGAGCTGTTCTGGTCCAGAAGCTGTGACATGACTTTATAAGAAAGATGGGAGAAAACATCAGTGCAGAGCAACTAGAGATTGCTCTAGAGCAACTAGATCAATTTACAGAGCCTCACCTGGATTGTTAAACGTCAAACAGCTTCTTGTCTGACAAGCATATCTCCTTGAAAAAAAAAAAGGGTTGGGTTTTTCATTCATTTACTGGAATACTCTTGCCAATTGGCTTTGCATTGCCATCAAAGCTATGATAGTATTCCCAGCCTAGAATTCTGTCAGAATTGGTGTAACAAGGCAAAATAATCATGGCAATATGAGAGCTCCACCTTTCCCCTTTCTGTTTTTATAAGTCATCCTTGAACCTTGATCCTGTGCAGTCACTCTCCCAGTCATTGCTACAGTCAGTGCTGTTGACAAGTCAAAATATCCCAGGTACAGACATGATCCATAGCCTGCCTGGGACAGTGAAGAAGTGTGCTGCATGGTGAGAAGAATGAGGCATCTTTGATAGACACTCTGGACTTACAAAGAAGCTGAACCTCTCTGTGCTAGCACAGGAGTTATCATCCATTACCTCGACTTCAGGCTAAAAAAGGTATTTCAACAGTAAGATTGGACATTTGGGGTTAGCAGCAAAGCCATGTGGGAAAGCATCACGTCAGACAGCAGAGAGAGACAGTGTAACTTCTTCGGAAGAGAAATTAATTCCTGCTTCTGGAAGAATGAAAATCTCCCAGAAATGTTGACAATCACATTGTTACAAAGGATAGAGCCCTATAGATGCAGCTCTTTTTAATAGTTGCAAGGTGGTTTGTACTGGTATGAATTGCCTATGTAGACAAAATCTTGATGTCACAAAATGTGTGTGTAAAAAGCAAGATGGGGAAGGGGGTGGAGGGGTGGAACAGTCGTATTGCAAGATGCATCTTAATTTTAGAAGAAAACAAATGTGTTTGAACAGTTTTTCCTAGTCTGTCAAGGAGTTTCAAACCCTAAAGGTATTTCAGTCTGTTCCCTTTCTCCTTAGGTACAATCACTAATCTCTCTCACTACTTTTTTTTCAAATATGCAACCTACTTACCTACCACATAAAATGCAGAAACTTATATTATCATGGTTCAGCTTTAGAGATTTACATTAGAATCAGTGAACCTTATTTTAGCACAATATATATGGTGAGCAATACAGAGAGACAAGACTGGGTTTATTCCCCTGATAAGTCATTTATTTCTTTCCTCAAAGAAAAATTCAATATCCTGCGATCAGATGCATATTGAAGCTTGGGTGGAAGGAAAAAAAAAAAAGAAAGAAAAAACAGACTTAGGTTGGATTAACATGTTCAAATTGGACACTCACTATCTGTATTCTCTGAAGAATGGCTCCATACATATTGCTTACTCTATACCATGTATGAGAATAGCTTAAACATTTCCTTAAAGAGATACATGGCCTGAACTTATTCACCTAGCAAATAATTTATTAATTTCTTGTATTTCTTTTTGTCTAAGATTTATTGTTGTATCTTTTTAATGCATTTATTGCCTATGAATTTCAGAGATTCAGGCCATGAATTAGACATAAATATCACTAGAAATTCTGTATATGTTCAAATCCCTCAATAAACAGTTTAGGAAAGTGTTAGATATTATGATTTTCTTTTTAATCAATAATGTCTAAAGATTTTTATAATCATTTTATTGTAAGAAAATCAGGGAGGAGATTTTAAATGGTCAAATTGGCATTTCTAACTAGTAATTTTTTTTTCTCTGCCAGCTATCTTCCAAAAAAAGGAATTATTCAGTTTTTCGCTCTTTGGTCAAAATGCAAAAATGGAAAAACTAATATTTTATTAGGCATGAGACAAAGGCACTATTATTATATTTTTCAGTCAGTTCTACATCCACGTTTCCAAGTCCCATCATGATCAGGAACCTGCCCATACCCATGGCATCCATCCCCTCTCCCTGTCCCTCTTGGCTGGTTACAGATTGCACCTCCTCCACCAATTTCCTTCTAAAGCACTTAGCTGCCATCACAAGGTACCTCAGACCTTTTGTGGGGTCCAACTCAAAGTGATTACTCTGTGGCAAGGGCTCTCTGTCACTCAGCCAAGCATGAAACCCAAGCCTCGAGTTTGGGTTTTACAGTCACAGGATCACCTCTTACCTGTCACACTCTGGTGCATTATTCAAACTGGAGATTCATTTACTGGCCTGATTTAGTTTAGGAAATTTGGGGGTAAAGAAGAGGAAAATATCTTTTATTTTTGTCTTATCTATAAAACCTTTGGCTAAAATAGAAACAATTCAGTGGTGCTACTTTAAAAATGTTTCTAATAATAAGAGTAGCATTAGGGTGCATATTATCAGAATTAACATGGGAGTCCAGTCCTCTGTCCATGGCCAAGACCTTCACTCTGCTAAAGTGCTAAAATAAAGATGTCTTATATGTCAAGTTATTTACAATGTTACTTAGAGACAGGAGACAAAAAATTGATGTGTAAAGCTGACTAGAGATTGTGAAGGTAACACGGTCCTATGTGGACAGTGCAATATGCAGTGGTCTCAGTGACTTAGCCATTGCTGAATTTTTTGTAGAAAGGAGGAGGTCAGTCACAGGCAGAGATAATGGGAAGGAGGTCACCTACCCAGAGGTATGGCAGTGAGGTGCACCACACAAGGAGACACAAAAATGCAACTTGAAATTCTGACTTAAACCTTCAAAAAAATTGTTTCTTACACACTAACTAGCCCAGGAGTGACCCCAGGGTGCATTCAGACACAAAGGGTTTCACCAGGTGCTATGGTAGAGATGTTGTGTTTAGGTGTAAACTCTCTGCTCCACCAGGGTCCGGGCAAATGGATCCTGTGGGCAGCAACAGCTTGAAGGCCACACGGCTTGAGTAGAACATAATCTTAAATGACTTCTCCTATTTCCCCTTTTCTATTTTTCTTACAGTGTTGAAAGATGCTTCTTATCCGAGAGAACATGTGTGTAAAGAGATGCATGCTGGAACTGAAACTGCAGGTGTTTTATAGAGGGCACGGTCTCAGTCGGGTTGGCACTAGTTACAGTTTCACCCCTTTGCTCAATGGTTTTATTTATAAATTATCCTGGAGGGGAAAGAGCAGAGAATATCAGCACATATGGTATGTCAAGTCCCCTACTGCTTGGAGACCCCTGAAATGCTTAGGTACAACAGGGCATGCTTAGGGCTCTGAAAATCGTGCATTTTGTCATATGAGCCGGGCCCTTAACATTATTTTAATGGAGTTGTTTTGAATTTAATTATGCATCTGTTGTATAATACACTTACACTAAATACCTCTAGTTATTGCTCCTTAAAATCCCTTTCTTTCCAATATTGACTGCTCTAATTTACTTTTATGCAAACAGCCTAGTCAGATTTAATAAAATGTCTTAGTAGCATGTTTAATGACATCATTCTCCCTAGGGACAGTTGGGAAAATGACCTTCCATTTTACGAAAGAAGAGGATTAATTTTTATTGTCTGTCCCAGTTAATGCGTGTTTAGACATAAAGGCCCAATCAATATGACAGAGAGTATAGTGATTTTACTCACAGTAGTTTCTAAATGGACATTTCTTACTAATCCATTTTTATAAATCACTTTAAAGGCCTTATTGATCTTTAATTGGGAGTTACACCTAATCACTCGAGTGCAAAGCATGGCTAGTTTGAAACATTTTAACCCTTTCCATCCAACTCTTTTAAAGTCATGTAATGAGAACTTTTGCCCTCTCCTCCCCTTCAATACATATAATGTATTATCCTTAACTCCCAAACAGATCTTGCCTGGATCACCACACATCAAATGAATACAGGGATGCTAGGGAAATATGAATACTACAGAAAAGGTTATACCTGAAACCTCAAGGAGACAAGATTACATGTGTGTGTCAAAAATATGCCCATATAGAACAAGGCAGAAAAGGCATATTTCTTTGGACTTTTAAAATACAAATGCTTAAAGCAAATATGCATACTGGAAAATGGGAACTTACACTATATGACAGAGTTCCTTTCCATATCTGTCTTCACCAAGCTTATAATTATAATTGTTAACTATTCTTTTCTTTTATTAAAGATCAAGTTGTGTTGTAAAAATGAACAAGAACAGAGACACATGTTTGACCAAACATTCAGGTAGAAAACCAGAAGGGCCAAAGCCCTCCTAGAAATTAATCTGGATATTACTGTAAAAGACAATAAAACTGTTTCTAAAATACATCAGCAACAAAAGGAGGGCCAAGAAGGATCTCCAACATTTGTTGGATGTGGAGGGAAACATAGTGACAAAGAATGAGGGAAAGGTTTAGGTACTTAATGCCTTCTTTGCCTCAGTTTTGAATAACGAGGTCAGTAGTTGCCAAGGTACCCAGCCACCTGAGCTGGAAAGCAAAGACAGGGAGCATAATGAAGCCACCTTAATCCTGGTCAGCTGGGGAGATCTCAGGTGATTGGAAGTTGCCAAATGTGACGCCCATCTATAAGAAGGGTCAGAAGGAGGATTAGGGAAACAACAGGCCTGTCAGCCTGACCTCCGTGCTGGGGAAGGTCATGGAACTGATCATCTGGGGTGTCGTGATGCAACATGTACAGGACAACCAGGGGATCAGGCCCAGACAGGATGGCTTTATGAAAGATAGGTCCTGCTTGACTAGTCTGATCTCCTTCTTTGACAAAGTGACCCACTTAGTCGATGAGGGAAAGGATGTAAATGTCATCTACCTAGACTCTGGAAAAACCTTTGACACCATTTCCCACAGCATTCTCCTGGAGAAACAGTTCCTATCGTGTGGATGAATGCACTGTTCACTGGGTAAAAAATGGCTGGATCACTGGGCCCAGAGAGTAGTGGTGAATGGAGTTGAATCCAGATGGTGTCTGGTCATGTATGACATTTCTCAGGGCTCAATATTGGGGCCAGTCTTGTTTAACACCCTTATTGATGACCTGAACAAGAGGATCTAGTGCACCCTCAGTTAATTGGCAGATGGCACCCAGTTTGGTGGAGTGTTGGTCTGCTGGAGAGTAGGAAGGTTCTGTAGAAGAATCTGGACAGGCTGGACTGATGGTCCGAGGCCAAGTGCCAGGTCCTACACTTGGGTCACAACAATCCCCTGCAGTGCTACAGGCTGGGGCCAGAGTGGCTGGAAAGCATGACTGGCAGAAAAGGACTTGCAAGTGCTGGCTGACAGCTGCTGAACAGTGTGCTCAGGTGACCAAGGAGGCCAATGACATACTGGCTTGTGTTAGAAACAGCAGGACCAGAGCAGTGATCATCCCTGTGCATTCAGCACTGGTGAGGCTACTCCTCAAATCCTATGTTCAGTGTTGTGCCTGTCACCACAAGAAAGACATTGAGGTGCTGGAGTGTGTCCAGAGAAGGACAACAGAGCTGAAAGGAGATTGTGGCAAGATGAGAGTCAGTCTCTTCTCCTAGGCAACGAGTGATAGGACAAGAGGAAACAGTCTCAAGCTGTGCCATGGGAGGTTCTGGCTGAACATCAGGAAGAATTCCTTCATGGAAAGGGCAGTCAACCATTGGAATGGACTGCCCAGAGAAGTAGTGGACTCACCATCCCTTGAAGTGTTCAAAAAACCTGTGGACATAGCACTTGAGGACATGGTTTAATGGTGAACACAGTGGTGGCGCTGGGTTGACAGTTGAATTTTAAGATCTTAGAGGTCTTTTCCAACTTTAGCAGTTCTATGACTCTATGATAGTAGAGAAAATTGTGGAGAAAGTTTGATGAAATTTGGAAAATCTCAAGTGAATCCTGGAAGTTTGTATTGTTCATATAGCCCTAGGATTCAAAATGGTTGCAGTTCTTTCAAGTAACATAAGTCACCGCTTTTGTTGTGTGATGTGTGCATGTCTCTATGTGATTGTGGGTGTACGAAGGTAGAATGTGTATACGTGTGCTCTATTACATAATATTCTAAACATACATCGGTATGTGCACAGTAAATAAAAACATGAACTTGACACATTGATAGGGTTTTGAAATTGTATTTTTATATCCTTTCAAAACTTTTTTAAAGAAACTAAACCCCAAGATTTTATTCACTTCTCACCAAAAGATTCTTTTGAACTGAACAGTACCTCATGATTTATACAAACATACTTATGTAATTATATGATAATATTTATACTCACAGACCAGAAAAATGTCTTCATCTATTTTTATCATCTAGTATTTTGTGAATGATTTTTGAAAGAACCCTTGCAGTCGTGGAGTAAACAGCGTTGGATTGGAACCTATTTTATTACTTATTTAGTTACACAAATGGAAAACATTATCGTAAAATGTTAAACTTCCGTGGTTAGTGCATTCATATAGATTTCTTGATAATGGGTGAATTAATTTTAAAAATATTTAAGAAAATGTCCTCCTTGACTGAAATTCTCCAAGCCAAGAAAACCCACAAATGCAGTACTTTGCAATCATAGTGTTTACATTAGTATCACATCAGTAATATGAGCCTTTCTCTAGGCAATAAAAACACAGTCTTGAGAGTTAGTAAGAGAAGAATTTGGAAATAAGTATTAAAGTCCACTGGATAAATTTAATCTGCTTAATTGCTACAATTTCTGAGTTTCCACTGTGATCTCCTATAGAATTTTCTGTTCATCAAGGATCACTGTATCAGAACAAAGGCTAGCACAACACACTTGCCTAGGGCTTTTGTCTGTAACTGGAACAACCTGAAACTACATTGTTCCCTTAACAAGTTCAAAGACCTTTTGACTGAAAGGCTAATGGATACATCTGGACAAAACCCCATAATGGTAAAGATGGGCTTTAATATTTCAAAACTGCCTCTAAACAAGTAATTGTCTACTTTACTCTGCAACCATTTCAGGTTAAGTATAGCCATTTCCCAGCCAAAATGTATATAGTGGCATAAACTTTAAGAAACAAGTAAAAGAAAGCTCTGGGTTTTTTTCTCTTTTCTGAATTTGTATTGGTTTTATTTCCTTTGAAAGAAGACGGGGTGGAAAAAAAAGAGTAAGATGATACAGGTGCAACTCTGAAAAGCTACTGGTAAGCTTCTGCCCTGCAGCATCGCATGTGCCCCTTTTATCCCAGAAAAATAACCAGATGCTACGTTGCATTCATAAAGCTGAAGCTGAAAGAGGTGAAGGCACACACCACCAATTTGATAACACACCACCAATTTGGAGTAGTCTAGGTTAGAGCTTTTATGTACAATTCTCATCATCATTTAGGAATAGCTATTTTTGAACATACTTGTTTAACTAATTCCATAGGTCAACGCTTCGGAGTATTTTTGGTGAACTGCATGGAAGAGCTTGAAATGTTTCTTACTAGAGAAAGGAATATCTTGTGCCATGGTGTAGTAACCACAGCAGTAGTCGATCAAGAGCTGGACTTGATGATCTCAGAGGTCCCTTCCAATATGGCTGATTCCATGATTCTATGATTCTATGATCTTATGTTTAACTGACAACAAGCCCAAACCTGTACATTTACGACTGGCAAAAGCTGAGTAGAATTTAAGCTGAATGTGATCTGCAAATATTCCTAACATTGACTACATGTACAGGGGTGAAGATTCCCCACCTGGAAACCGAGAAAATTCTGGTCTGTTTTAGAGACTACTTCAGAATAACCCTGAATGCCCAGTAGTCTACCTCCCTTGTGAGCAGTCATCAGTTTTGTGGAAAAGAAGGGACTGATCTAATTGATAACTTACACAGGACAATGAGTCATTAGGATTTTCCTTTCAGTACAGTGAAGACCTCACATCTATGGAAAATGTGGTCAGTACTTAGCTGAAACTAGTTTCTACTGTGGAGGGAGAGTCTGGGTTGAGGGAAGAGAGAGATGCAGAACTCAGCTCAGATACTTAAAGTGATGGAGTCACTATGCAAGAGAAGAGAATGGAGTGGAAATGCTTGTCCAAAAATCACCAAATCTAAGTATTTGGAAAGCAGGTATAAACATGATTACTAAACAAACTGAGACTACCCATAATACCAGAATCAGCTATTTCTTTTGCTGTTTGAGGTTGTGAGGTGACTATTAATATGACTAGTGACTAGCAGGTGGTTTTTGCTTCTTCTGGACTCTGATCTGTAAATAACTGAACAGCAATATGATGCTTCAAGGTTTTTTCATTAGTATAATAACAACATGGGAGTAATAACAGGTTTCCAAGACAAACATTAAATAATGAAATCTAAAGTGGAAATGCACGTAGCAGCATCCCTTCTCTCTGAAGAAACATAAGGCTCTACCCCAGGTTGTCTTCCCCTTTATTAGAGTAATCTTTCAGTTTATGTAACTTCAGATACAGTCTTAAACTCTTTTAAAATGTGGT
>NW_024104862.1:8164-13389 GCF_003945595.2 Pipra filicauda | reverse complement strand
GGAAGGGAAGGGAAGGGAAGGGAAGGGAAGGGAAGGGAAGGGAAGGGAAGGGAAGGGAAGGGAAGGGAAGGGAAGGGAAGGGAAGGGAAGGGAAGGGAAGGGAAGGGAAGGGAAGGGAAGGGACGGGAAGGGACGGGAAGGGAAGGGAAGGGAAGGGAAGGGAAGGGAAGGGAAGGGAAGGGAAGGGAAGGGCAGGGAAGGGAAGGGAAGGGAAGGGAAGGGAAGGGAAGGGAAGGGAAGGGAAGGGAAGGGAAGGGAAGGGAAGGGAAGGGAAGGGAAGGGAAGGGAAGGTTCGGGACGGGAAGGGAAGGGAAGGGAAGGGAAGGGAAGGGAAGGGAAGGGAAGGGAAGGGAAGGGAAGGGACGGGAAGGGAAGGGAAGGGAAGGGAAGGGAAGGGAAGGGAAGGGAAGGGAAGGGAAGGGAAGGGAAGGGAAGGGAAGGGACGGGAAGGGAAGGGAAGGGACGGGAAGGGAAGGGAAGGGAAGGGAAGGGAAGGGAAGGGAAGGGAAGGGAAGGGAAGGGAAGGGAAGGGAAGGGAAGGTTCGGGAAGGGAAGGGAAGGGAAGGTTCGGGAAGGGAAGGGAAGGGAAGGGAAGGGAAGGGAAGGGAAGGGAAGGGAAGGGAAGGGAAGGGAAGGGAAGGGAAGGGAAGGGAAGGGAAGGGAAGGGAAGGGAAGGGAAGGGAAGGGTCGGGAAGGGAAGGGTCGGGAAGGGAAGGGTCGGGAAGGGAAGGGAAGGGAAGGGAAGGGAAGGGAAGGGAAGGGAAGGGAAGGGAAGGGAAGGGAAGGGAAGGGAAGGGAAGGGAGGGGAAGGGAAGGGAAGGGAAGGGAAGGGACGGGAAGGGAAGGGAAGGGAAGGGAAGGGAAGGGAAGGGAAGGGAAGGGAAGGGAAGGGAAGGGACGGGAAGGGAAGGTTCGGGAAGGGAAGGGAAGGGAAGGGAAGGGAAGGGAAGGGAAGGGAAGGGAAGGGAAGGGAAGGGAAGGGAAGGGAAGGGAAGGGGAGGGAAGGGGAGGGAAGGGAAGGGAAGGGAAGGGAAGGGAAGGGAAGGGAAGGGAAGGGGAGGGAAGGGAAGGGAGGGGAGGGGAAGGGAGGGAAGAGGAAGGGAAAGGAAAGGAAGGAATGGACGGGGAAGTGAAGGGAATGTACGGGAAGGGAAGGGAAGGGAAGGGAAGGGAAGGGAAGGGAAGGGAAGGGAAGGGAAGGGAAGGGAAGGGAAGGGAAGGGAAGGGAAGGGAAGGGAAGGGAAGGGAAGGGAAGGGAAGGGAAGGGAAGGGAAGGGACGGGAAGGGAAGGGAAGGGACGGGAAGGGAAGGGACGGGAAGGGAAGGGAAGGGAAGGGAAGGGAAGGGAAGGGAAGGGAAGGGAAGGGAAGGGAAGGGAACGGGAAGGGAAGGGAAGGGAAGGGAAGGGAAGGGAAGGGAAGGGAAGGGAAGGGAAGGGAAGGGAAGGGAAGGGAAGGGAAGGGAAGGGAAGGGAAGGGAAGGGAAGGGAAGGGAAGGGAAAGGGAAGGGAAGGGAAGGGAAGGGAAGGGAAGGGAAGGGAAGGGAAGGGAAGGGAAGGGAAGGGAAGGGAAGGGAAGGGAAGGGAAGGTTCGGGAAGGGCAGGGAAGGGAAGGGAAGGGAAGGGAAGGGAAGGGAAGGGAAGGGAAGGGAAGGGAAGGGAAGGGAAGGGAAGGGAAGGGAAGGGAAGGGAAGGGAAGGGAAGGGAAGGGAAGGGAAGGGAAGGGGGAAGGGACGGGAAGGGAAGGGAAGGGAAGGGACGGGAAGGGAAGGGAAGGGAAGGGAAGGGAAGGGAAGGAAGGGAAGGGAAGGGAAGGGAAGGGAAGGGAAGGGAAGGGAAGGGAAGGGAAGGGAAGGGAAGGGAAGGGAAGGGAAGGGAAGGGAAGGGAAGGGAAGGGAAGGGAAGGGAAGGGAAGGGAAGGGAAGGGAAGGGACGGGAAGGGAAGGGAAGGGAAGGGAAGGGAAGGGAAGGGAAGGGAAGGGAAGGGAAGGGAAGGGAAGGGAGGGAAGGGAAGGGAAGGGAAGGGAAGGGAAGGGAAGGGAAGGGAAGGGAAGGGAAGGGAAGGGAAGGGAAGGGAAGGGAAGGGAAGGGAAGGGAAGGGAAGGGAAGGGACGGGAAGGGAAGGGAAGGGAAGGGAAGGGAAGGGAAGGGACGGGAAGGGACGGAAGGAGAAAAGGAAGGGAAGGGAAGGAAAAGGGGAAGGACGGAAGGTTTGGGGGAAAGGGAAGGTTTGGGGAAGGGAAGGAAGGGAAGGGAAGGGAAGGAAGGTTTGGGAAGGAAGGGACAGGGAAGGGAAGGGAAGGTTTGGGAAGGGAAGGGAAGGGAAGGGAAGGGAAGGGAAGGGAAGGTTTGGGAAGGGAAGGGAAGGGAAGGAAAGGGAAGGGAAGGGAAGGGAAGGGAAGGGAAGGGAAGGGAAGGGAAGGGAAGGTTTTGGAATCTCCTGGAATGCTTTGGGTGGGAATGGGCCTTAAATCCCACCCCTTCCCTCATTCCCTTCCCAAATCCCGCCGCACCTGGAAGAGGGATCGGATCTTCCCGAGGGTGTCCGGGGGCCCCTCCAGCTCCTGCAGCGGCTTCAGCAGCTCCTTCTCCATCAGGAATCCCTTGGGAAAAAGGCCGGGAAGAGGGGGCGGAGCCGGGAATCAGCGTCTCCCGCCTTGATCCCGAGGAAATCCGGGAAAAGCGGGATCATCCCATCGAACCCGTCGCTCACCGACTCGTCCCGGAGCAGCTCCAGGATCCTCCGGATGGTTTCCTTGGGAACGTTTCCCAAGGGTCTGGATCCGAGCCCGGCTTTCCCGGGAATTCCTTTTCCTTCTTTTCCGCTTCCCAAGCCTTTCTTTTTCTTCCCTTTCCCGTCCTCGGGTGGTTTTCCGGAGTTTTCCTCTGGAATGTGGAGAGAAAAAGGGGGAGGAAAAGTCCTTGGTGGTCCCTAAAAATCAGCAGGAAAATCCCAGGTGATCCCTGGGAAAGAATCCAAAAATCCTTGGAATGTTCTCCCTGGAATCAGCAGGAAAATCCCAGATAATCCCTGGGAAACAAATCCAAAAATCCTTGGAATATTCTCCCTAAAATCATCAGGAAAATCCCAACAAAACCCTGGAAAACAAATCCAAAAATCCTTGGAATGTTCCCCCTGGAATCAGCAGGAAAATCCCAATGGATCCCTGGGAAACAAATCCCAAAATCCTTGGAATGTTCTCCCCAAAATCATCAAGAAACTTCCAGATGATCCCTGGAAAACAAATCCAAAAATCCTTGGAATGTTCTCCCTGGAATCAGCAGGAAAATCCCAGATGATCCCTGGAAAACAAATCCAAAAATCCCTGGAATGTTCTCCCTAAAATCATCAGGAAAATCCCTGGAAAACAAATCCCAAAATCCTTGGAATGTTCTCCATAAAATTATCAGGAAAATCCCAGAAAAACAAATCCAAAAATCCTTGGAATGTTCTTCCTGGAATCAGCAGGAATATCCCCAAAAATCTCTGGAAAACAAATCCCAAAATCCTTGGAATGTTCTCCCTAAAATCACCAGGAAAATCCCAGATGATCCCTGGAAAACAAATCCAAAAATCCTTGGAATGTTTTCCCTGGAATCACCAGGAAAATTCCAATGGATCCCTGGAAAACCAATCCAAAAATCCTTGGAATGTTCTCCCTGGAATCACCAGGAAAATCCAAAAAAAACCCTGGAAAACAAATCCAAAAATCCTTGGAATGTTCTCCCTGGAATCCTCAGGAAAATCCCAACAAAAACCTGGAAAACAAATCCAAAAATTCTTGGAATGTTCTCCCTGGAATCATCAGGAAAATCCCTGGAAAACAAATCCAAAAATCCTTGGAATTTTTTCCATAAAATCAGCAGGAAAATCCCTGGGAAACAAATCCAAAAATCATTGGAATGTTCTCCATAAAATCCTCAGGAAAATTCCAATGGATCCCTGGAAAACAAATCCAAAAATCCTTGGAATGTTCTCCCCAAATTCCTCAGGAAAATCCCAGATAATCCCTGGGAAACAAATCCAAAAATCCTTGGAATGTTCTCCCTGGAATCAGCAGGAAAATCCCAACAAAACCCTGGAAAACAAATCCAAAAATCCCTGGAATGTTTTCCCCGAAATCACCAGGAAAATCTCTGGGAAACAAATCCAAAAAACCTTGGAATGTTCTCCATAAAATCCCAGAAAAACAAATCCAAAAATCCTTGGAATGTTCTCCTGAAAATCACCAGGAAAATCCCAACAAACCCCTGGAAAACAAATCCCAAAATCCTTGGAATTTTTTCCATAAAATCAGCAGGAAAATCCCTGGGAAACAAATCCAAAAATCCTTGGAATGTTCTCCCCGGAATCATCAGGAAAATCCCAGATGATCCCTGGAAAACAAATCCAAGGATTCTGGGGTGGGAGGAGGATCGCGGCCAGTTTTCCTGGAACTGGGGATTCCCGGGAGATTCCCAACGGGAACGACAAGGCCGCGAACATCCCGGGGGGGCTCCCAGGGAGGGAAACATCGGGAATATTCCGGGAACGTTCCCGGAATTCCCACCTTCCAGTGCTTCCCGGGCCGCCCGGAGCGCCGTCCTCTTCTCCGGCTTCTCTCCCAAGGGTCCCACGTTTTCCAGGAACCAGTGGAGCGGCTCTTCCCAGGGAATTCCCAGCTGTTGGATGTGGATGAGCCGATCGGCTTCCAGAGCTTTCCGGATCAGCTCCTTGGCCTCCTCCTCGTTCACCAACCACACCCGCCGGAACTGAGCCAGGCCCGTCACGGAAAAGTGTCTGCGGGAAGGGGAGCCGTGGAATTCCCGGCCCTGGGGGAGTGGGATCCATGGAATTCCCGGCCCTGGGGAAGTGGGATCCATGTCCCCAAAAACAGCTGGAATTCCCTGAGCCATGTCTTCAAATTGGCCGGAATTCCCTGCCCTGTGGAATTGGGATCCATGTCCCCAAAATCAGCTGGAATTCCCTGATCCATGTCCCCAAATCGTCTGGAATTCCCTGCCCTAGGGAAGTGGGATCCATGGAATTCCCGGCCCTGGGGAAGCGGGAGATGTGGAATTCCCGGCCCTGGGGAATTGGGATCCGTGTCCCCAAAACCAGTCGGAATTCCCTGAGCCATGTCTCGAAATTAGCTGGAATTCCCCGACCTGTGTAACTTGGATCCATGGAATTGGGATCCACGGAATTCCCGGCCCTGGGGAATTGGGATCCACATCCCCAAATTGG
>NW_024104862.1:0-8127 GCF_003945595.2 Pipra filicauda | reverse complement strand
CAAAATCAGCTGGAATTCCCTGATCCATGTCCCCAAATCGTCCGGAATTCCCTGCCCTGTGGAAGTGGGATCCATGGAATTCCCGGCCCTGGGGAAGCGGGATCCAAGGAATCCCCCGAATCAGTTGGAATTCCCAGGCCTTTGGAAGCGGGATCCATGGAATTCCAGGCCCTGGGGAATTGGGATCCATGTCCCCAAAACCAGTCGGAATTCCCTGAGCCATGTCTCGAAATTAGCTGGAATTCCCTGACCTGTGTAACTTGGATCCATGGAATTGGGATCCACGGAATTCCCGGCCCTGGGGAATTGGGATCCACATCCCCAAATTGGCTGGAATTCCCTGCCCTGTGGAATTGGGATCCATGTCCCCAAAATCAGCTGGAATTCCCTGATCCATGTCCCCAAATCGTCCGGAATTCCCTGCCCTAGGGAAGTGGGATCCATGGAATTCCCGGCCCTGGGGAAGCGGGATCCATGGAATTCCCCAAATCAGTCGGAATTCCCAGCCCTTTGGAAGCGGGATCCATGGAATTCCAGGCCCTGGGGAATTGGGATCCGTGTCCCCAAAACCAGTCGGAATTCCCTGAGCCATGTCTCGAAATTAGCTGGAATTCCCCGACCTGTGTAACTTGGATCCATGGAATTGGGATCCACGGAATTCCCGGCCCTGGGGAATTGGGATCCACATCCCCAAATTGGCTGGAATTCCCTGCCCTGTGGAATTGGGATCCATGTCCCCAAAATCAGCTGGAATTCCCTGATCCATGTCCCCAAATCGTCCGGAATTCCCTGCCCTAGGGAAGTGGGATCCATGGAATTCCCGGCCCTGGGGAAGCGGGATCCAAGGAATTCCCCAAATCAGTCGGAATTCCCAGCCCTTTGGAAGCGGGATCCATGGAATTCCCGGCCCTGGGGAAGCGGGATCCAAGAATTCCCCAAATCATCCAGAATTCCCTGTGGAATTGGAATCCATGTCCTCAAATTGGCTGGAATTCCCTGCCCTGTGGAATTGGGATCCACGTCCCCAAATCCCGCTGGAATTCCCTGCCCTGTGTAACTTGGATCCATGGAATTCCCTGCCTTGTGGAATTGGGATCCATGGAATTCCCTGCCCTGTGGAATTGGGATCCATGGAATTGGGATCCATGGAATTCCCAGCCCTGGGGAATTGGGATCCATGGAATTGGGATCCATGGAATTCCTTTCCCTGTGGAATTGGAATCCATGGAATTGGGATCCACGGAATTCCCATCCCTGGGGAAGCGGGATCCAAGAATTCCCCAAATCATCCAGAATTCCCTGTGGAATTGGGATCCATGTCCTCAAACACGCTGGAATTCCCTGCCCTGTGGAATTGGGATCCATGGAATTCCCTGCCCTGGGGAAGTGGGATCCATGGAATTCCCAGCCCTGGGGAAGTGGGATCCATGGAATTGGGATCCATGGAATTCCCTGCCCTGGGGAATTGGGATCCATGTCCCCAAAATCAGCTGGAATTCCATGATCCACGTCCTCAAATCGTCTGGAATTCCCTGCCCTGTGGAAGTGGGATCCATGGAATTCCCGGCCCTGGGGAAGTGGGATCCATGGAATTGGGATCCATGGAATTCCCAGCCCTGGGGAATTGGGATCCATGGAATTGGGATCCATGGAATTCCCATCCCTGGGGAAGCAGGATCCACATCCCCAAAACCAGCCGGAATTCCCTGCCCTGTGGAATTAGGAGCCATGGAATTCCCGATCCCAATCCCACCTCATCCTGCTCCTCATCTCCTCGTGCTCCCAGAATTCCCAATCTCAATCCCAGAATTCCCAGAATTCCCAATCCCACCTCATCCTGCTCCTCATCTCCTCCTGCTGCCCCTTGAGCCGATCACAGAATTCCCAGAATTCCCAATCCCACCTCATCCTGCTCCTTGTCTCCTCGTGCTCCCAGAATTCTCCATCCCAATCCCAGAATTCCCAGAATTCCCAATCCCACCTCATCCTGCTCCTCATCTCCTCCTACTCCCAGAATTCCCAATCCCAGAATTCCCAATCCCAATCCCACCTCATCCTGCTCCTCATCTCCTTGTGCTCCTAGAATTCCCAATCCCAATCTCAATCCCAGAATTCCCAATCTCAATCCCAGAATTCCCAATCCCAATCCCACCTCATTCCGCTCCTGGTCTCCTCCTGCCACCCCTTGAGCCACTCCCGGAATTCGCAGAATTCCCAGAATTCCCAATCCCACCTCATCCTGCTCCTCATCTCCTCGTGCTCCCAGAATTCCCAATCCCAATCCCAGAATTCCCAGAATTCCCAATCTCACCCCATCCTGCTCCTCATCTCCTCGTACTCCCAGAATTCCCAGAATTCCCAATCCCACCTCATCCTGCTCCTCATCTCCTCGTACTCCCAGAATTCCCAATCCCACCTCATCCTGCTCCTCATCTCCTCATACTCCCAGAATTCCCCATCCCAATCCCAGAATTCCCAGAATTCCCAATCCCACCTCATCCTGCTCCTCATCTCCTCCTGCTGCCCCTTGATCCACTCCCAGAATTCCCAGAATTCCCAGAATTCCCAATCCCACCTCATCCTGCTCCTGGTCTCCTCCTGCTGCCCCTTGAGCCGATCCCGGAATTTTCAATCCCAGAATTCCCAATCCCACCTCATCCTGCTCCTCATCTCCTCATACTCCCAGAATTCCCAATCCCAATCCCAGAATTCCCAGAATTCCCAATCCCACCTCATCCTGCTCCTCATCTCCTCGTGCTCCCAGAATTCCCCATCCCAATCCCAGAATTCCCAGAATTCCCAATCTCACCCCATCCTGCTCCTCATCTCCTCGTACTCCCAGAATTCCCAGAATTCCCAATCCCACCTCATCCTGCTCCTCATCTCCTTGTGCTCCTAGAATTCCCAATCCCAATCTCAATCCCAGAATTCCCAATCTCAATCCCAGAATTCCCAATCCCAATCCCACCTCATTCCGCTCCTGGTCTCCTCCTGCCGCCCCTTGAGCCACTCCCGGAATTCCCAGAATTCCCAATCCCACCTCATCCTGCTCCTCATCTCCTCATACTCCCAGAATTCCCAATCCCAATCCCAGAATTCCCAGAATTCCCAATCCCACCTCATCCTACTCCTCATCTCCTCGTGCTCCCAGAATTCCCAATCCCAATCCCAGAATTCCCAGAATTCCCAGAATTCCCAATCCCACCTCATCCTGCTCCTCATCTCCTCGTGCTCCCAGAATTCCCCATCCCAATCCCAGAATTCCCAATCCCACCTCATCCTGCTCCTCATCTCCTCATGCTCCCAGAATTCCCAGAATTCCTAATCCCACCTCATCCTGCTCCTCATCTCCTCGTACTCCCAGAATTCCCAATCTCAGAATTCCCAGAATTCCTGATCCCAATCCCACCTCATCCTGCTCCTTGTCTCCTCCTGCTGCCCCTTAAGCCACTCCCGGAATTCCCAGAATTCCCAGAATTCCCAATCCCACCTCATCCTGCTCCTGGTCTCCTCCTGCCGCCCCTTGATCCACTCCCAGAATTCCCAGAATTCCCAATCCCACCTCATCCTGCTCCTCATCTCCTCATACTCCCAGAATTCCCCATCCCAGAATTCCCAGAATTCCTGATCTCAATCCCACCTCATCCTGTTCCTCATCTCCTCCTGCCGCCCCTTGACCCACTCCCAGAATTCCCAGAATTCCCAATCCCACCTCATCCTGCTCCTTGTCTCCTCGTGCTCCCAGAATTCTCCATCCAAATCCCAGAATTCCCAGAATTCCCAATCCCACCTCATCCTGCTCCTCATCTCCTCGTACTCCCAGAATTCCCCATCCCAATCCCAGAATTCCCAGAATTCCCAATCCCACCTCATCCTACTCCTGGTCTCCTCCTGTTGCCCCTTGATCCACTCCCGGAATTCCCAGAATTCCCAGAATTCCCACCTCATCCTGCTCCTGGTCTCCTCCTGCTGCCCCTTGAGCCTTTCCCGGTCGCATTCCAAGCTCTGCTTCTCCTCCCGGAATTTCCTCTCCTGCTTTTCCAGCCGGGAATTCAAGTTACTCAGCGCCCCCTGGAGCCTGTCCAAGGATTAAAAAATTTGGGAACACGCCGGGAATGAGCGAGAATAAGGAATTTTTCCCTCTGGGAATGGGATTTACCGGGTGATCCGTCTTTTCTGGAAGGATCGGAGCGTGGAATTTTCCAGGTCCTGCTGCCGGAGAACTTCCAGGTTGTATTCCAGCTTCACCTTGTTCAGGTGGAAGATCCCTTTCATCTCCTGCAGCTTCCGCTCCAGGTACTGCAATTCCAAAGGGGAAAAAATTCCCAGAAAAAAAAAACATGGAAGAAATGGGAATTCCCACCCCCACGGGAGCGGATTCCCGAAAAATGGCGGCGGGAAAAAGCGGGAAAGGGAAAAGGGAAAAATCCACTCGGGGAAAAAAAAAATGTCAGGGAATTTCTGGCCAATTCCAGGCTTGGAATTCCAGCCCTAAATCTAAATTCCAATCCCAATTTTCCTGGGAAAACTCGGCTCAAAATTCCAACCCCAAATCTAAATTCCAATCCCAATTTTCCTAGGAAAACTCGGCTCAAAATTCCAGCCCTAAATCCGAGTCCCAGGTCAAGTTTTCCTGGGAAAACTCCCAATAACCCCCAAGGAATTTCTGGACACTTCCAGGCTCTCCCATCTTGGAATTCCAACCCCAAATCTAAATTCCAATCCCAATTTTTCCTGGGAAAACTCCCAATAACCCACAAGGAATTCCTGGCCAATTCCAGGCTTGGAATTCCAGCCTTAAATCTCAGTTCCAATCCCAATTTTCCTGGGAAAACTCGGCTCAAAATTCCAGCCCTAAATCTGAGTTCCAGGTCAATTTTTCCTGGGAAAACTCCCAAATAACCCCCAAGGAATTCCTGGGGAATTCCAGGCTCTCCCACCTTGGAATTCCAGCCCTAAACCCGAGTTCCAATCCCAATTTTCCCTGGGAAAGCTCATCCCTGTATTTTCCCGCATCTACGGCGGACTCAGGGAATTCCTTCTGCTCCATCCCGTGGAATTCTGAGCGTTCCTGCACCTCTCACATTTTTTTGGGAAGGAATAATTCCCGATTTCCAAGGGAAACCTTCCCTGGAACAACCCGAGGGGTCGTTCTGGAATATCTGCCCCGTTCCCAAGGACGTTCCCAAAGCTGGACGAGGAGCCAGGGAATGGATCCCACTGGGAAAGGGGAGATTTGGGGGGGAGATTGGGAAGGGATTCCTGGCTGGGAGGGGGGGGAGGGGCTGGGCTGGAATTCCCAGAGAAGCTGTGGCTGCCCCTGGATCCCTGGCAGTGTCCGAGGCCGGGTTGGATTCCCTGGGATAGCGGGAGGTGTCCCTGAACATGGAATGGGATGGGATTTAAGGCTCCTTCCCATCCAAGCCATTCCAGGATTCCAGGATAAAGGACACTCAGAATCCACTCAGAGGGATTTTTCTGGAATGTGGGGATGGAAAAGGCAGGAAAGGGGGAGGGAGACCCTGCCCTGAGTGCCGAGATTCCCAGGGAACCCCCTTGTTCCCGGAACTCCTTCCCAGGGAGGAGCTGGGCTGGGGCTGGATCCAATGGCAGGCTCTGGCTCCAGGCTGGGAGAGCTGGGAATGGCCAGGCTGGATTTGGGAAGGATCCCGGGAGAGCTTGGAGCACATTCCAGAGGCTGAAGGGGCTCCAGGAGAGCTGGAGAGGGCCTGGGGATCAGGGCCTGGAATGCCAGGCCCCAGGGAATGGATCCCAGTGGGAAAGGGGAGATTTGGGGGGGAGATTGGGAAGGGATTCCTGGCTGGGAGGGGGGGGAGGGGCTGGGCTGGAATTCCCAGAGAAGCTGTGGCTGCCCCTGGATCCCTGGCAGTGTCCGAGGCCGGGTTGGATTCCCTGGGATAGCGGGAGGTGTCCCTGAACATGGAATGGGATGGGATTTAAGGCTCCTTCCCATCCAAGCCATTCCAGGATTCCAGGATAAAGGACACTCAGAATCCACTCAGAGGGATTTTTCTGGAATGTGGGGATGGAAAAGGCAGGAAAGGGGAAGGGAGACCCTGCCCTGAGTGCCGAGATTCCCAGGGAACCCCCTTGTTCCCGGAACTCCTTCCCAGGGAGGAGCTGGGCTGGGGCTGGATCCAATGGCAGGCTCTGGCTCCAGGCTGGGAGAGCTGGGAATGGCCAGGCTGGAGAAGGGAAGGATCCCGGGAGAGCTTGGAGCACATTCCAGAGGCTGAAGGGGCTCCAGGAGAGCTGGAGAGGGCCTGGGGCTCAGGGCCTGGAATGCCAGGCCCCAGGGAATGGATCCCAGTGGGAAAGAGGAGATTTGGGGGGGAGATTGGGAAGGGATTCCCGGCTGGGAGGGTGAGGAGGGGCTGGGCTGGAATTCCCAGAGAAGCTGGGGCTGCCCCTGGATCCCTGGCAGTGTCCCAGGCCGGGTTGGATCCCCTGGGATAGCGGGAGGTGTCCCTGAACATGGAATGGGATGGGATTTAAGGCTCCTTCCCAGCCAAACCATTCCGGGATCCCAGGAAACAATCCCGGCAGTGATTCCCGATCCCAATCCCGGCGGGACCTGAACGTCCTTTTCCAGCTGGAGCTTCATCCGGTCGTAGTTGGCCACGTCCTGATCCTGCAGCTCTTCCAGGTGCCGCTCGAACTCCTCCGCCCGCTCCATCCGGCCCCGCAGGAATTCCAGCTGTTGGGATACGGATGGAGCAGGTGGGAAGGGGCTGCAGAACTGGGAATGGCCGAGGGAGCTGGGAAGGGGCTGGAAAACTGGGAATGGGTGAGGGAGCTGGGAAGGGGCTGGAAATCTGGGAATAAGGAAGCTGGGAAGGGGCTGGAGCAGCAGGAATGGCAGAGGGAGCTGGGAAGGGGCTGGAAAACCAGGATAAGGGAGCTGGGAAGGGGCTGGAAATCTGGGAATGGCTGAGGGAGCTGGGAAGGGGTTGGAAAAGCAGGAATGGCTGAGGGAGTTGGGAAGGGGCTGGAAAACCTGGAATATCTGAGGGAGCTGGGAAGGGGCTGGAAAACTGGGAATGGCTGAGGGAGCTGAGAAGGGGCTGGAAATCTGGGAATGGCTGAGGGAGCTGGGAAGGGGTTGGAAAAGCAGGAATATCTGAGGGAGCTGGGAAGGGGCTGGAGAAGAGGGAATGGCTGAGGGAGCTGGGAAGGGGTTGGAAAAGCAGGAATGGTTGAGGGAGTTGGGAAGGGGCTGGAGAACCGGGAATATCTGAGGGAGCTGGGAAGGGGCTCATCCCGGAGAAAAGAGGGATCAGAAGGGACCTTTTCCCACTCCAGAATTCCCTGACAGGAAGGGGGAGCCGGGGGGGGTCCCCAATTCCCAGGGACCGAGGGACAGGAGGAGAGGGAACGGCCTCCAGCTGGGCCAGGGATATTGGGATATCAGGTGGGATATTGGGAACAATTCCCGCATGGAAAGGGCTGTCAGGCCCTGGAAGTGCCGGAATCCCCATTCCCGGCGGGATTTCGGATCCCTGTGGATGTGGCCCCTGGGGACACGGATCCGGGGTGGCCTCGGATGGTTGGACTTTGTTGCCTCCAAGGGTTTTTCCCCCCGGGACCCCCCCGGCATTCCATGATTTTTTCCCCCCTCAGGAATGTTACGTGCTGCTCGTTCTGGGCCCGGATGGTCTCATCCCACTTTTTCCGGCGGTTTTCCAGCATTTCCCGGCGCTCCTGCTCGAAGGTTTCCTGCGGGAAGGAGCAGAGCCCGGGATTCCCAGGGAATATCCAAGGATCCGGCATTCCCACCGGCATTCCCAGCCTTCCAGATCCCTGGATTTCACCCTCGTTCCCTCCCCCTCTGGAGATCGTCCCAAGCCACGATCCCGAGGGTGTTTTTCCCCCAAAAAAGGGATCCTTTCCCACAAAAAAAGGGATTCATTCCCACAAAAAAGGATCTTTTCCCAGAAAAAAGGGATCATTTCCCAAAAAAGGGGTTTTTTTCCCAGAAAAAGGGGATCATTTCACAAAAAAGGGATATTTTTCCTACAAAAAAAGGGATATTTTTTCCACAAAAAAGGGATTTTTTTCCCACAAAAAAGGGATTTTTTTCCACAAAAAAAGGGATTTTTTCCCACA